>NW_027117495.1:0-110591 GCF_038497645.1 Lipomyces chichibuensis
GGATCGATAGAGTATAATGTAAACTTAAAAATTGAGAGAAATATTAGTTATAAGGTTTAGTGTAAAAATTATTTTATGGGTACGGCGGGTACGGCCGCAATGGCTATTTCTGACATTATGAAAAGTTTGGTGGCCATTTTTGATATTTGCCCTATCTTAAAAGCCCCTGCTTAACTCCCAGTATATCTCGACATTTACGCGCCGAGGCTGTCTAAAGGCAGTCTCGACTCTTTTGGCTTGCCTGTTGCCAACGACACCAAGGTGAACCAATAGCCAAATTAGGCGTAAAGAATAAAACAATTCGTTTGGAATTGTGTTATCTATTATATTGATTACATTCTACCGCCAGTGTGGAGGAAAATATTGTATTCTCTATCCCATTACACGAATTCGGTTTACATGTCTACTAAAAGCACCGGCCCGCAAGGCCTTGCAAGGTCTGCCAAGCGAAGAAAAGTCGCCAACGAGGACCCTCTGACAATTGAACAAGAAACGATCGAATTGCCAGAGGACATCGATCCTGAAGATGAACTGGGACAGCTGTATGCCTTGCACTCTAGCTATTTGAAGTCTACCAAAGGTGAGATCATATTCGGAGGGACGGAGATAGAATGCAAATTTTTGATATCATTTGTACGGCAGAAAGTCCAAAACTCCTCTACGCGATAGTGCACGAGTGCGATAGACAGCTACGAAATTCTAAAACCCTGTTACCTCCAAAATTTCACAAGGTATACGCGGAAGCGTTGTCAATGCTATCCGTGTTTGCGAAGAAGAAGAAATCAAGGTCGACCCCCGTCGCGACGGGAGAACAGTCAGCTGCTTCATCAGCGGCGGATTCGCCAGAAGATTTTCTGCTGGCATCTATCGAGAGGGCTCAGATAGGATTGGAGACCTATCCAAAGTCCATTGATATCTTAGTGGTGAGATGTGAGACGTATCTGGCGTTGGTGGAGCTCAGGTTAAAGAATTCGGCGAAGTCGAAAAACGTTGAGGGATGCGTGAGTGCAATTCAGAATGCTACTAAGGATTATGACGAGGCCTTGAAACTACTTACGGAACTGCAGCGAAAATTTACTGAAGACGGTAAAAAGGACGAAGAGGACGCTAAAGGAGATGCAGATGTGACGGAAATTACACCCGAACATCTCGTGAAAGTTCTTCGACGGTTATCGAAAGTTTTGGAGACAACGCTTGAGTCGGACTTCATTGCGGAGCGATTCCCGGATCTGTACTTATGGAATGAGGATAGGTGGGCGGCTGAATTGCATGACGCCCCAGAGGATAAGTTTCTCCACCGCGGTTTGGGTGAATTCTATCTTGCTCGGGCGTACCCGTATGTGGCTACTGTTGAGAGTCAATTTGAAGACGACAATTCAGATTCAGAGGATGAAGAGTTGGACAGGCAACCGTCCAACATCGCGTCAGAGCAAGCCAAGCAATTTCTAAGCAAGTCTTTAGAACATCTCTATGCTGCGGAGTCAGACGAGGATAATGGTGCATTTCTCGCCGTTGTAAGTAAACACAATGTACTTATAGTTACGGGCATATGAAAGCCAACCAGTATTAGATCGCCGAGGCACAAATTTCTTTAGCAAATCTGGAATCCGAAGAAGACAAGCAGAATAAACTCTACGCGGAGGCGATCAAACGACTCCTTAAGGCGCAGGAACTGGGAGCCGGTGATTTTACGGACATGATTAACGAGCTCCAGAATGCTTGAGAATAGATGGGCAAATGTCATATATCTTATAAGCTGTGCGAGAATTTCATTTAATGATAGAATTTTGGGCTATTTTTAAATCTGACGCATACGCAATACAAACAGATCCAAATAGCGTAGCATTCCTAAACTACAACATGTAAGTTCTATATCAAACTGCAACCCAATTCGTACACCTTAGACTTCGTAATCCCCTGCCGACAAGTCTAATTCGATCACCTAGCGAGCGCCAAATCTTCGTCCAGACGCGGTCTTCCGCTCTTTCTCAGCAACTTCCGGTTTCGCTCTGTTGAGAACCTTGAGGAATTCGGCAACACGGAATCTCATACGCGAATGCATATATGCCTTAGAACATTTAATGTGGTAGTGAAAATAATCACGGAATATTTGAATGTGACTTATACAGTTCTCTCGTCGGTCCTTAGTAATGTGTCGGGGAAAAAGCACTAACGGCATATGAGACTTAGTCCTTAACTATTATACAATGTCCTCACCAAATGTGACATATCCAATGTCATCTGAAGCCTTCAAACCTGGTACGGAACGAATCTCGAGAGGTGGCTCCTTGTGAGAATATAGAACTTGAGGAGCATTCTGAATAGCTCTTCTTCTGGCATCAACAAACTCCTTTACCGCAGCATGTCAGTAATGGCCAACCAATGCCTTTGTAAATGACGCTTACCTGCAAGAAAACCTTGCCAAAAACACGATCAGTCTCCTCTCGGAAGACAGTCGAGAATATAACAGTCACTCGATCATGCGATGCCTTAATAAAAATTGACTCTTCGTCACGGTAATGAATTGGCATCACATCCGCTCCACTATCCTCGGGCACAGATAAGTCTAGTGAGCTCTTTGCGGCCTCAGCAGCTAATTCATCATATTGAGCGAATGCCTTTTCAAACGGCGCCGCCAGAGCATTGCGCTTTAGCAGTGCTATCTTCTCAATCAGAGCCTCCTTAGCGTCTGTTGCAACGAAACACCATATTAGAACCATATTCTACAAATTAATCAATTGATGTCATAGAGGTTAGCTCACCTAGTTCCGGTGGTAGTTTCTCCAGATCGACAACCATCGAGAAATCATAACCGACTTCAGGAGCGCTGACAATGTAGGGACCATATTCCCGCTGAAGCAACTCCTCAACTCCATATTTCTTCAAGTCGTTAAAGCATTTGATCGACAATGAGATCAGAATCTTTGTTTTCGACTCGGGTGTCGAGATATGATAGGTAACGTTGTCGAAGTCTGATATAACTTGGTCGATGGACACAGGCTGACTATTTGGGCTGAATCGTTCCGTCAAAATTGACTGGATTAAAAGATTATGATATTGCAGTAACAGCATCGTGAGCCGACGAATTCGTTCAGCTAGAAGGAATCGATCAATACAAGATTGCGGTGTGTAGAGGGGGAGAATGATGACCGGCTCCGTAGGATATCTCGGACAGCCACGACGCTCAAAACTCAAATCGATTATGACACCATACAAAACCCTTAAAATAATTGCTTCAATTCATGTCTGACGGCAATTAACGCAAGTTCCCTATACAGAATTACAGAATTACACAATCAAATAACTTATCTAATTTAATATACTAAATAGTACTACTCGCAAGGCTTTAGGCTTATATGTACATCGAAGGGGCTAGTCGCCACCACAAATATTAGATTATATACAAGATTACTAACAGCACATGACTGCAATAAATCATAGGACTATATCGTCCACTCGTGATCTAATCTGAATCAGCGCCGTCCCCATAATCTGTCGACAATATATTCAGGATCTGGGCTGTTATACCACTTGTTGCATTCTCAAGCTGAGCAATTGCAGACCATGCTCGCCGAAAATCCGGACTTTCTGTTATGAGCATGTTATATTCTGGAATAATATATAGTCGACTCATAATCGTAAACATCTGTTCATCCCCTTGCTCCTCGTTCATATTGCTCAGGACTTCTAGCCTAGTCAGACCATATCTCTCCGTAGCCATGATGTACTCCACAAAATACTGTAAAATTCCCGCATCGAATGCGAGTGGGCCTGCAATTGCCTTGTGAAAGTGAAGATACTGATTTAAAATAAAAATTGTCTCAGTCCTGATTTCGACGTCCTCTTCCCTGTGTTCACCCGGTATGGTGAATAAGAGCGAAATTACAAGAGACTGGAATAAATTCAAGGTACACGATTTACGGAACGCCCGCGAAATTGCTGATCCATCTAACTCGGTGTCATCAGCTTCACGCACAAACATATTCAATAATTGACAACATACTATGGAGAGATCTTGATATTAATAGGCTCAGTGTTCGGAGACCAGCCAGTCGTTTGCGTCGCTTACGACTCCGTATGTACTCGAATAACACATCCATGCTCTCCATTGAGTTTAGAGCCCGCTCAACTAATATATTCAGAGCTCTAGAATGGCATGAGTATACGTCATAACAAGGGTAATACATGAGAGTCATACACATTCTGTTGCGTGTAGTTGCCAGTTGTTACTAGTACACCTAGATCCTCGACAATTGATCCAACTGGCTCTGCTAATAAATAGAATATGGCCTCAGTATAACAATCACATAGCTTTCAGTAATGGATCGGAGTACCTCTATCCGGTTCTTGGCTGGCATCCCGCAACATTTTGGCCTGGGTATAAGAGATGTACCCTGCTAAATATGACAAGGAGGCGAGGCCAGCCAATAACACAAAGTCTTTCAGGAAACCTCTCATCAAGATCAGCCTAGAACACTGTCATCATTACTGTTGTGTACCCGTTTAGTCACAGCGATCGTCATAGCCTCGAGAGATGCCTTGATGTAAAATATAATGCCGAAGCTATGGCAAGACAAACTCGAGGTAGGGTTACTTGGGACAATTGATGCTCTCCGCCTCAACCAAACTATAACTTTCTGTATTATGCGACACAATAGTATCGTTCGCGCAAAAACTCAGTGTAAGCATAGGATAAATACATGATAAGCTATGGATGAAAAAGAGCGGAAACAAGCGATCTATCCCGTATCTACGGAGAGCTTACAACAAAACGGGAAGGCATGTTTGTTGCATATGCATTTAGTGGATTAGTCTGACAATGTGATCCTAGACCGTCTACTACATTCGAAGTGTCACATCAACTATATTTGGAGTATCAGCAGGAATATTAGGTCTTGAATCATATTACGGATTCTTATTTTACTTCGCCGGAACCGCATTCGTTAGCTTGTTATTGTTCTTGCTACTTGCCAGAGGGCAGCCAACAGAGTATTTCACTTCTGCGAATGACATATGGATGGGTAACGCGTTGACAGGCCTCTCAAGTTTTGTGTTAACATGGACGCTGTTCTATGGATTGGTGGATGCCTGAAGCTCGGAACACTTAAAATACTTTGGACTTATTAAGACTTTTTGTACTATATATATGCTATATGTTTGGGACAAATAATTGACATCGGTCAGTATCTATGGCTAAACAGAATTTTGCCCTTTGTGATCCAAAACCTTCTGCACAGTGGTTTCGGAACCATTGAACACGGCCCAGAAATGAGCAGTCAACTAAACTACAGTTACATGAGCTTGAGTCTCAAATTACTGATACATATTACACTAATAATCTACATATCCAAGATTCCTCAGATTTCTAACGAGCTGCCCTGAGCGGCGACTAAAGGAATGCACTTATGCCTCGAATTCCTCCGGATGCGCCTGGTGCCATTCGTGAGGACGCTGCACAGTCGTTAGATCTCGTTTATGGACACAAATTATCAGCAATTTATTGTGATCTCACCTCTTTGATAAATTTCTGCAGCAGTTCGTAGCACTTCTCGGAATTCATATTCACAACTTTGACGCCCTTGGATGCAAGTAATTCCTCACCACCTTGTACAGTTTTGTTCTCTGAATCAGTAAAATTAGTTGTTTATCCAGGGAACTAGCTGTTGACTCTCCTACCTCCCATTACAACCCGATTGATACCGTAAAGTAGACAGGCACCGCTGCACATGAAGCATGAAGCCAAAGTCGAATACATCTACAGTTACGTTAACCCAAATATAGGACAATGTAACATCGCTATCTTACAGTAGCAGCCTTGTAAACCTTCGCATCTATTCTACCAGCGTCTATAAGCGCTGCTGTCTCAGCGTGGAGAATTGGATTGTTCTAACGGTCTCAGTAAATGCAATGGTCCTTATGAAGCTACCGCATTGAAAGAATTAGTATCATACCTTCTGAATACGTTCATTATGTCCGCGTCCAAGAACGACGCCATCTGCGGAGACCAACGCAGCTCCTACACAACGCATTAGAATAATTACTAATACACTATGAAACCAATTGTCCCACCAATTGGAATGCCGCCCTCTTCATAACCTGCAGTTTAATTAGTAAGGTATATTCTCAATGCATAGAAGCAACATTGGTCATAGCAAGCAGTAAGCTAACTTACTTTTTACCGCCTCTTCGTACGCAATCTGCAATCCCAGTTCGTCGTTCATTACGTTGTTCAGAAAAGGTTAGAACGTCAAGCAAAATACAATTGTTAACGACTTAATAAAATCTAAGAATAATGCTCGGCAATTTTTTTAGGAATAATTGTATCACTTGGCTGTACAAATGGGACAAAACTAAGCAGGTCTAGTATGCTGGCCCCGAGAGTTGTATCAGAGTTTCCAGATCTGGGCTGTTATCACTGAACTTAAAAACTAAACTTAGTCGGCTCTACATTATCTAATGTATTACCCGGCTTCGAACGTTCTGCGATCACGACTTTTACACCAACACTACAGGGTTCAGCACATCAAATGCAACGACAGATATATCTGGGTATCCACGAATTGTAGGGATACACTATATACGGAAAGCAATGTCTAGCGGATCGAAAAGATTAAAGGTATGAACATCTGTAATCTGGCATTCTATCACGCTACTGACAGTCCTTAAAGAATCTACAAATATGCCGGCCATTTGTATATGGAAATATGGCAGTTCCGCTGAAAGAAGATCGGTCACCAGATATACCACCAGATCACACACATTCGTGGACTGTATTTTTAAAAGGGGTCAATGGCGATGATTTATCGAGCTTTGTGAAAAGAGTCGTGTTTAAGCTCCACGAGACATATCCAAATTCTAGTCGCTGTATGTATTGGGTGGGTGACGATTTATTGAAACGCGTTCTTTCTAACGATTGTACTTGTAGCAATTGAAGAACCACCGTTTGAAGTTACGGAGACAGGATGGGGTGAATTCGAGATATCCATTCGAGTATATTTCGTGCCCGAAGCCAGTGAAAAGAATGTCGTAATGTACCATCATTTGAAGCTGCATCCTTATGGCCCGGAAGCCGAGCAACAAAAGTCTGATGGAGCTACAGTGACCAGTATGCAATATGATGAGTTTGTTTTTAGCGAACCTACCGAATCATTATTTGAGATTTTGACGAAGAAGTCGGGTGCTGTCTTACCCGCGCAAAAATCAACGATGGTTCCATTCAGTACTCAATCGGAGAACGAAGAACTGGACAGACTTTCAGATGCACAATCCAAGGTGCAGGAAAACATACGGCGGCTTACCGAAAGAATACATGTTCTGGAGCAGGAGAAAGCTGCACTGCAGTCATTGTGATTTTTGATTCTGGGATTCGGCGTCACCAACTGTAAATATTGTTTTATTAGGGAAATTGCTCAACTTCAGTGGGATTTGTATATTAGACATTTGAGGATAATTAAACCGATGTACAGTAAATTTAATTACGACTAACATTAATCCGTCAGACCGGTTGAGCTGTTCTTCGGGAATCCACTATCAAAATATCAATATTTACACATAAAGATAATATCAATACACCGATGTCTACATACACCGATGTCTACAGCAAATGTACAATGCAAATCGAAACTTTTGATGAATTATTCATGTATGTTTTCTAACTTTAAAGCTCTTTAGAGGATCACCGCGCGTTGATTTTGACCTTGCTTTATGAATGGCTCGCACTCTTCGTATCCGGTTTTGCTGAGTCTTGTGCATACCAACAAATCCCAAATCTTTCACAAGACTCTGTCGCCCAGCTTCCGGTAATAAATAATCTGGCACATGCTTAAGATGGTGTTGAACTCGGACAGCATGCACCTCGCGGTCGTGACGCAACTGCTCGAGTTCGTCGGGATTCTCCTCAAAGTGCTTCTTGAGCTTTTCACTAGCTAAAATCTCATGCTTTAACTCCTTCGTTCGTGCTTCGCGAATAGCGGTCCTGGTTACAGCTCTGAAAGCATCATCCATACGATATCTAAAAGCATCGACCTGCTTCATATCAAACACATATGGCTTGATATCAGCACCACCATGACTCTTCTTCTGGTCTCTTTGAATTCTGGCCATGACCTTCTCATCACGCTTCGCAGTGTCCAAGGATGACGATTTGTGCTTTCCCCATAGTTCATTCGGGACAACAAACGACAATGCCATCCCAGAATTTCCAGCTCGCCCAGTTCGGCCAATTCTATGCGTATAAGCTCTGGATGTATGCGGTAAATCAAAATTTAGAACACATGAAACATTCTGGAAGTCAATGCCTCGCGAGACGCCATATTCCCTGTCGCGTAACTTCCGTTTTGTCGACTTCTCCCTAGACTGATTTCTGGCAGATACCACCTCCTCCGCTTTAATCTGTTCTTCTGGAGCAATCTGGTCAGCTTCATCAGTAGCGATGATCAGGTTATAGACGTTGCGATTAAATTGGTCTAGCACATGCAGCCTGGAGTTAACAGGGAAGTCCGAATTCAGAACGCAAGCACGAATGCCAAACTGCTCGAGAAACAGCTTCACTCTGTAACATCGGTCAATGTCGTTTACAAACACAATCGTTTTTCCTTTAATCAGTCCGAGTTTGAAAATAACATAAGTTAAGAGAAACTTATCGATCTCAGAGCAATTAACCATAAACTGTTCCACCGTCCCACCGTCAGCTTTAGCTTCAGCTTCGTCTTCGTGCAGTGTTAGAATTGCTGGATTTAGACAAAATAAACCCTTGATTTCGTTGACCTCGCCAGTTAGGGTAGCACTCATTAAAAAGACCTGGAGAGTTTTCGGTAAATGCTTTTGGATATTCTCGAGATCCGCCTTATAACCGTATGACATAATCAGGTCAGCTTCGTCGACCACAATGTGAGTGACATTCTTGACTGGAAGAGTAGACGACTTGATATGCGCTAGTACCCGTGATGGCGTTCCAATGACAATATCAGGAAATTCTGACAAGAGTGACCTACAAAAGGAGTCAATATCATATTGCACTCACCCTGTCCATTGAGCTTACCGCTGTACATCATCTGATACATTCTGCGCAATATTCACACCATGAACCAACTTTCCACAAAACACAACTAGCTTATTAACAAGCTTCCAGCACTGCTCTGCCAGTTCCCGAGTTGGGACCAAAATAATTGCGCGCGTGACTCTCTCGTGTGGTTTGTTCTATCAATCAATGAATATCTCCCGTTGCCCCACGGTGCTATTGAACTTACATATTTGGCCCTTATTATTGCTTCAATAATAGGAATAGCGTATGCAGCTGTCTTTCCAGAGCCAGTTTTAGCCCTAGCAACAATATCCTTGCCTTCAAATGCCAACGGGATCGCTTTTGCTTGAACTAAAGTTGGCCTCGCAAAATGCTGCCTTGCGATCGCTTGCAGTAGACGTTGATCCAAACCTAGCGACTCAAAAGACAACGACTTGTCTACTAAAGTCTCGTCAAAATTTTTATCTCCGCTTGCTTCTATGGTTTTCCTCTTCGACGCCATTTGCTGGAGACTTTTCATAACGAAACGTTGAAAGGAAAATAAAATCAGCTGAAAATTATTAAGGATATGAAGTCCCAACCAGGTCCCCTAATCCACATTCCTTATTCGTAACAGTTCCAGAGTATGTATGCGGCTATGAAATCCGAACCACTTTAGCCGGGTAACGTTTATGTTCAAACCTTGTCGCATCCCCTGTCACGTCACCCCAGTTCTAACCAAAGACTATATAGCTTCAACTTCTGAAAATGGAAGTTGATCCAAATGTCTCAACAATCAACAATGCCGTCGAAGCCAGTATTAACGCCGTCTTCATCGCGAGTATCCACGTGGCTCGATCCTCCGACAAAGTTTTCTATGTTTCGAACAACGTCAGAACTTCCAGCGACGGCGGATCTGGCAATTATTGGTAGTGGTTTTAGCGGAGCCAGTGTTGCATATCATACACTGAGGGCTTATCCCGCATTGAGTATTGTCATGCTTGAGGCCAGTGATGTTTGTGAAGGTAACTATTTTAATTGAGTTGCTGCTAGTGGTGGGGTGGCCCAGCTTTAATGCTGATATATTTTAGGTGCGTCCGGCCGCAATGGCGGGCATCTTCGCCCAGACTTCTACACCTATGCGAGCCAAATTACCGCGAAATATGGCCCTGAGGAGGCTCTTCTGCTAAGCAAATTTGAACGAGATAACTTTGAAGCTGTTAAAAGACTTATCAAAGAGGATGGCGTCGATTGTGAGACTGTTGAAGACGGCGAGTCTTGGCAAGTCTTCCTCACTCAGGAAGAGTTTGACGAAGCTCTCCGAGAACTTACCATGATGCGCGACCTTGGAGGAGATGTTCACGATATTCAGGTGTACATGCGCGATGAGGCCATAGCGGTATGTAGCAAGTCTCTTAGATACTGGTATGAAGTAATGCGGTACTGATTACTCCTAGGTTACCGGCATCCAAGGATGTTTCGGCGCTATCGTATCACCAGGATCGCCAATCTCACCCACGAAGCTGGTCTCACATCTGATCGAGCAAAGTCTTGTTCGTGGACTCAATTTGCAGAGTCATACAAAGGTCCTCAGCGTCACTCTTAACAATTGTAGTGATGCTACTCCATATTCGTCGGATAATTGCGCCGCGAGTCACTCTGAATTGGACGAGTTCGAGAACGTGGATATGAACTCATTAAGAATAGTGCCGAAGAATTTATCATATCTCCACAAAATTACAACGTCACGGGGCACCCTCCTGGCCAATAAAGTTGTGCATGCTACAAACGCCTATGTTGACATGCTGCTCTCTATCTCGTCGAACGTTCGCGACACGACGAAATCGCCATATGACGCAGTGTTTGTTACTCCGGTTCGGGGTCATGCACTTGAAATTGCCCCCGTCGGTATGCGTCGCACGTTGAGCTTAGACCCGAGCCACAACATCACCAACATGGATTTCAATAGGGGCGGGGAGTATTTGATTCAGAGACCAAACGGAAACTTCGTTATGGGTGGCGGCAGACGATTTGGCAAGGGGAAAGGGATTGAGTCGTTCAATAACAAGACTACTGCTGAGACTGAAATCGATGGCAGCGTTGACCACTATCTGAGATTTTTTTTTCCGCAGATTTTATGCTTTGATAACTCCCGTTATCTTTCACCGCCTAAGACCATTTTTGGTGAAAGTGACACCAACGAGGCACATTCGGCTGACTACAGGATTGTGAAGCAATGGACTGGAATAATGGGATTCTCAACAGATGAGTACCCACTGGTGGGTAAGATTCCTTCGTTCTTAGATCAGGGTCAAGAGTATTGCATTGCCGGATTTGCTGGCCATGGTATGCCGCGAATTTTTTTAGCTGCAAAAGCATTGGTTCGCATGATCCTCCTAGAAGACGACGAGTACAAGTACGACTGCCAGTATCATTCAACGGGTGCGCCAATGCCTGGTAGGTACTTTGAAGGCATTATAGAAGTAGCAGAGAATGTCAATATGCCCCAGTGCTTCGCAATTACGGAGGAGAGAATGACGAAAATGATTAACCTGGCTAAGATGAAGGAGTGACAAGTTAAAAATTACGATTGGAACGAAATTTTGGCGTTTTGGCGAGATCGGGTTGTTTTGATAAGGACGTGGTGGGCATGGGTTTGGCGCGGGCATCGTTTGCTGGTCGGTGTTTTGGTTTTTCTAGCGTTGTTTACGTTCGAATCAGTTAATCCGTTCAACTGCATTTGTTTGGCTTTTTTTGGAGCTTTCTTAAGGTTTCTTTTCCTGGCTATTGATTTTTATTGGAGAGGTGTTCTCTTGTTAGTCATGTGCAACGCCGTAGAGGATTGATGAAAGCAGTGATTCTAGTTCATATTTATTATTGCTTAACTCTACCAGCATTGAATCCAGCCTGGCGCGCGAATCTTACTAATTAGGAATAAGCAGGTTGGTCCAAGAGATCTCGAGTCATTCATTGTATTATTCATCATGGAAGTATCATGTATCACAAAGTAGATCCATCATATGATCGTACTATTAGTACAATGTCAAATATTGCCAAACAACAATCAACTATTATGGCGTCGCTTGTAAGCGTAGAAATATCCATTGTGCCGGAGGAGAATGGTCGAACAATAGACTGTGAGATCTCCAAAGTTTATTTTTTTCCAAATGTGTCGAAATGAAGTCGCACACAACTTTCAGTCAGACAAGAACGTTGGCGTCCTCGCGTGACGCATAGAACCTTTTGCGTTTGACTGATTTTAGTAGCTGCCTATTCGTGGACCCGAAGCATCGCAACATATTTTGTTTTAGTTGCCATCTAGATATGTCTAGCACATTGCTGCTCTCGCAGGACGACCTTGCCGCGGCGCACGAAAATAGTGACGTTCAAGATACAAACGGATCAGAAGTTTATATAGTCACACAGTTCGTCCAGGATCAGGTAGCAAGGATGAAATCCGAGCAGGTGAAGAACGCCGCAGAGTGCGAGTCTACACTTCAAACACGATCGATGCGACGCAGCGAGAGGAACGAGAACAAGAAGAATGACCAATCTCAAAGCACGAGAACAAGAGAGTTTAAATCTTCTGATAGTTCATTATTGGAGATTCGGTCCTGCCCGTCGGATAATGTAGTCGCTCACAGCAAGGATGAAGATGACGCGATCTATTGGTCGTCAAGCCATTACTCGCAGTATGCTGAAGAAGTCAAAGAGAGGCAGCAGGAACTAAGGTCTGAGCCACCGGAACAATTAGGGAGCATGCATGACAAGAAGCCCTGTAAGGAGTTGTCAGCGGGCCATAGTCTGAAAACAGAGCTCCTTATTGCTAAATCATCTCGCTACGTGAAGCCGTTTGAGAAGCCCGCCCGAAGGCCAATGCGAGAAGATCGTGACTTTAAGAGAAAGAAGGCAAGCGGCGTTCTAGCAAAGGAAAAAAGGAGCAAGAAAAAAAGCAAGGTTGATGTGCGTAATCCTGGAGGCGTCGGCCGCACGAACGATGGCAAGAAATCATACCGAAAAAAGACATCAAAATCTAAACCAATCGCGAGTTTAGTCTCTACGCTTTCTAATATTACAGAGGGCATTGCTTCGTCTCGACTGACGGTAAATCATGTGCATGTTTACGATTCCTTGTTCTGACAATCTTCCATACAGCTTCCCCATAGAATATCAGCGGGGATCTTTAACCACGGCAGGCAGGCTGGCAATAGGCCCAGATTAGGAGGTAGAACGATATTACTCCGCATATCGTTGATTTACTCACAATGCTTATGCAGTTCCAGACTTGACATTTACCAGGATTGATAAACTGACAGAGCCATCTAAGTCCAGCGTTACAGCCCGTCACGAGAAAGCAGTACTGAACGTGGAAGCAAAGAAGTGCAGCTTATTTCATGACTATTCAGATTATAAAAACCTTGAGTCAATGGAAAACGCATCCACTGTCAATACGACGAAGTCTATTAAGGACTTTTTATCAGTGTCCCAGCCCATCGCAGATGTCGCTGAGATACTTGATGCAAAGTGTAAAGAATTGTCGTCGCGTGTTGCAAATCGAACGCACCAGCATTCATTTGACCAAAATTCAATTATTTCACCGCAGCCAATTCATGTGCATGAAAAGAAAGCTTTGGCTACTCTCGAAGAAAATGTTAAGGACCAAAACCATACGGTCGGAAATGCGCAAATATCCAAGGTTTCTCAGTTGGCTGCGTCAGTTCTGGAGAATACTCCGTCTGTCACCATAATAGAAGGTGCGTGTATTGCACCACATCCAAATGAGATTTCAAGAAGGGTTAAAGAATGCACAACTCACAACAGCACGTGGAAAAAAGATACGCCTTTGCCTCAAGCAGAGTCGCATCTACAAAATATTTCTCCCCGACAAACCTACAAATCAGCTCACGCAAATGAATCTAGATATCATCAAGGGGACAATGTGTACTACGCAGGAGAGACGCCTTCACATGTGTATCACTATCAGGCGCTGATGCATCCTGTATCCGCAAAAAATGAGCACTATGAGAATGATGCTGATTACCCTTTCCATGAGAAGTCAGCTGAAGGGAATTACTATTGTGGAACAGCTGACGACTTTGACCCTTCGATACCGGCAATACAAATTTACGATGGCAGGGACGACATATCCGGCAGAGACTTCAGAGACTATCGACGCAACCCTGAGCGCGGAGAGTACGGTTTGGTCGAAAATAACAGAGCTGACGAAACGTACATTAACGACGAGAGCTCGATTCCAGGAGTATCCACCTCTGCATATTACGGACAACATATACTGAACGCAGACAGTGGTAGCATGAGTTTCGATCAATATATCAATAACGACTACCAATATGTTTTGACGGATACCAGTATGACCACATTTGATCTATCGGTTTCCGACATTCAGCCAGTGGGATCTACTGGGGAATCTGAAGAAAGGTTTCGTCTACCTCCCTCTAGTTACAGTTTCGGATCTCAGTCTGACACCGTGATGAATATGTATCATATTGACAGTCCCCAGCCACCGAAATTTAAGCGTCATCGATTATTTTAGTGTATATCAGGGATATTTATAGACAGTGCGATCAATGAGATTTATCAATTAATAAGGCTAATATGCAAATGCAACGCAGTATGACTGCGGTTCGGTACGCATAAGTTTAATAGCAAAATTATCTGGATTTCATATGTGGCAACAGGTGCATGAATATTTTAATCCTCTAAATAAATAGTCGTAACTCAAGCCCAAGACAACATAATAGTACAAATTCTCAGCTTCGTTCTCTATGTCATGACTGTTATGATACACTCTCACCTAATAATTTTAAAGCAGCCTTCAATTCTTTGACCGCCGTATCAACGTCTTCATAATTTAGCGCAGATATAGCATACCGTGAATGTTTTTGTGCCAATGAGAATCTCTCTGCCTCATCCATAATCTGCTGCACTTCTGTCTTCGATACTTGATGCTGCTGTTGGTGATGATATGACTGTGGGGGTGATGCTGAGGCTAAGCGCGGAGCTGCCACTGGCGGCGCAAAGGTGAGAGGTGGAGCTGACGCCACGGCAACTGGAAAAACTCCAGGTGCAAGAAGCGGCGGAGAAGACGGCATTGGTAAAGAAGGAGTAGACGACAGTGAATGGACTGATGACGTGCCGTCCAATGACACCCTTTGGATAGAGCTCGAGATATTATCTATTTTCGTAGACTCCGGTTCCAATGCATGACCCTCTGAAGTAACTTCCGGAAGTTCATATTCGTTAGGATCTTCACCTGAGGCATAGGACTTTAAAATTCGGGCCGCATGAAACTTGCAGTATTTAATGCGGTCTAGTAGACCTTGATCTGGATCGCCAAAGAGCTTCAGAAGCTCTAGGAAATTGGATGCAGCCAGTAAGTTCGGCGCTGTTGTTCTATGCAATTTTAGATCACTACCGTAACGCAGGGCACAAAAATCGCTTACCTCGTCACTTTTTTGTTGATGATATCTTTGTCCGCGTTGGCAAATACTCGAGTTGCAAATCTCTCAACATATGCCTGTCCCACCATTTCATCCGTTATCGTGTCTCGATCGTTCAGGTTACTTTTATCCTAAGTAAATTTGTAAGACCAAACGATGCCCGGATAGTGACGATGTCAAATACTAGTACCTTCTCAACAGCGTCCAGCAAATTGGTGATATATTCCGCAGCAGAAGGATCCGTCTGGTGCACTTTCGCTGCCAGTGCCTCTTCAATTGCGTAATATTTACCTAAGTGCCCACTGTCAGTATCTTCACACAGCATCGAACAAAAATTATTAGTCCTCCATACAGTAATACGATATGACAGGATCGGAGTTCTCCAGCTCATTCGCTCGCTTGACGAAGTTCGTGATGAACTTCAGTGACGGTGGTGGAGCTAGGATAGCCATTGCAGGTTCCTGACTAATACTCAGATAATAAGCCTTGAATGTATTAGCAGTAATTTCTGACAATGCGTAGACGCTGTGGATCAAATATCGTTATCGATATCTTACTCAAATCGTGACATAGGTCGGCCATCCAAAGTCGTGAATTTGTGACTTCATTTGTGTCTGTGACCGACCTGCAAACCTTGTGTTTAACAAAGCTGCAATCTGCCACCGTGTCATAATTAATCGGCGATGTCCAACGATATTAGTCGTTTAGTAGTGGCAATCTCGTAGACTTATTCAAGAAGGCATCTATAGGTCGTGACCAGGTCCACAGATCCGGGGCGCAATGCTTTCCACAGCTGTGATACTAGTTTGTCAGCTATTTCTGCTGTTTTCTCCAGCTTCGGCTGGCTTTTATGGCTCCGATACTGCCGTCATCAATCTCACTCCGAAGACATTTAAGTCTGAGATCTATGACACTAATTACACATCAATTGTCGAGTTTTTTGCAGAGTGGTGTATGTGTACCTGGCTACTGGATCTTAAGATAGAGCTACTAATACATCATATAAATAGGTGGGCATTGCAAGAACCTTCGACCCCATTACGCAAAGGCCGCCAAATCACTAAACGGAGTCGCCAAAGTCGCCGCGGTTAGATGCGACGATCAGATTAACCAGTCTCTCTGCTCGCGATACAATGTCCAAGGATATCCGACGCTAAAAATATTTCGGCCAAACAGCAAAGTTCCCTCAAATCCGTATGTTGAGGATTATCAAGGCGCACGGACGGCGAAGGCTATTGTTGATACTGTCTTGGCTAAAGTCTCCAATAAAGTGCGAAGGCTTAAAGCTGAGGAAGTTCAGACTTGGATTGAAGAGGTAAGTTGTGACAGACATCTTCTCGCTCTTAAATTGAGAGTATTCTAATTATCTGCAATAGAGCAATGGTCCTAACGTTCTTCTGTTTCACAATAATGCGAATACTCCACCTATGTACAAGGGTCTTGCAATAGATTACGCGGGAACTGCCAACTTCGGTATAATTCGAAATTCCCAAAATGGGGCTACGAAGGAGTATGGGGCTACGAAGGAGTATGGGGCTACTAAATTTCCGTCGATTGTCGTAATCACCACAGACGAAGAAGGCGAGCATAGACACACGTACTCTGGCGAACTCAAGAAGGAGCAACTGTACGAGTATCTAAGTGGTTTCGCCACTCCTGTCGAAGGAGCCAGGGCACCGAAAAAACCGAAAAAGGCGAAAAAGGCGAAAAAGGCGACGGAGGCGACGCAGCATGAGGAGCTTTAGAGCGTTCGTAAGCTGGCTAAGGGCAAATGTACAATAGATATAAAAACAGTCACTGTCGTGTGCGATGCACGTGTTCATGGTACAACATAATCTAGAAATATAACTCCATAGACAAGCCTAAATCAACCAAACGCCGCTGTGTTGCAATAACTAACGTGCAAATGCCCATCAATTTTAAAACACTAGATCGAATGTTAGTCGCATTTAGAATGAATGCATCAAGGAGCCTTACGTCATGTAAATATCCGACTTCTTGATCTAAAGCAGGGGCAAAGGTAGAGTTAACGTATACAAAAAGAGCATCGGCATCCTTGCATTTTAACTGTCGCCTGAGAAATCTCACAACCACTTCAAATCTCTGAGACGCGGTGATTCGTGCGACGGGATGTGATAAAATTGGAGCTGAACCTATCGCTCTGAACTTGATTCCTACTTTATGAGTAGCAGGGCGAGCATAAACTTCGAGAGCTGCTGTAGCATCCGTAGGCAGGAAAGTCAGAACTACTGATGCAGCCATTGTGACTTTCTCTTCCGGTGCCGCTTCTTCTGGAATGGTTTCTTGTGCATTATCCTGTTCATCCTGTTCATCCTGTTCTGGTTCTGCCGATTGCTCCCTCGTACGCTCTGCATGACCACGAGTCAACGGACCTCGTCTTAGATAGTTCGCAACTGAAGATGTCGTAGACGAAGATAGTGACGACGTAGGAGACCGTGCTGATGAATGCATGTGCTCTATATCAGGTCGCCTTGGAGCAACAATGCGAGATTCCGACATTTGCGTGTCATTGGCAACGTCATCATAGTCGCCTTGACCAGTCTTTCCAGTGCTACACGGTCTACCTATTGTTGACGATGGTGCTGGCGAAGACATATTTCGTTTACTGACCACATCTCGTGTCCGTTGTGAGGAGTTGTGTGATAGATCCATTTCCTTGATTTGGATAGCTGCAATGTAACGTCCGGCGCATATAGATGCCGATGGCCGAACTGTGGCGTACAATCGATCCTTAACTCTGGCAGTAAAGTCATATGAATAATATAGCGTAAGAATATAATGGAGCTATATTATTGCTCTCGATAATGTCACATACATGCGATCGTGCTTTGGAAGCTTAGAATTGACGTAGTCGTGTGTGCTTCGGAGGCAACCCTGACGCGCCTCGACGAATACGGATTTATGCACCCACGTTATGGCCTTTTAAAACTTCAAATCTTTCCTTTACAATATCTGGACAGAAATTTTGCTTTCCATACGATAACCAACAGCTTCTGACACGCGCGCACAGGATAGCATTTCTCATTCCGGTACATTTAAGCTTCTTGATTAATCCTCTCTTTTCTTTTTTCCTCGACACAATTTGGACTTCGCGATGTCACTACACAACTTATCCTACGTCTGTTCGCACCTTAAAAATTGCTCAATGGCACGCGTGCCTATAACGTCAATACAATACACAAAGTTGCATCTAGGTATTATCTTGGGTCTCTACCGTCATGGTGCCATATCTCATGTGCAGCTCGGAAGCAGAAAAGGACCAGACACCGAGCCAGTCCAAGTTACTAGCGAGAACATTTCGACGAGACGATTATGGGTCACATTAAAATATTACAACGCGGAGCCGGTGTTAAAGAACGCACTACTAGAATCTAAACCTTCGAAGAAAAAAACTATGAAGCTGCCGGGATTGAAGAGGTTGATTGAAGGCTATTGGGCGGAGAATACGAAGCCTCTTGATCCTGGAGATTTACTTTTTCTGCGAACAGATAAAGGCATTCTGGAAGCAAGAGAGGCAGTTGAATTGCAGAGAGGTGGACAGTTGTTATGTCGATTTACCTCATTGAGGTGATCAGTTGGATTATGTGAAATGAGACGGTTAGAAGCCGGCCGCGAAATCCTAGTGTAGGGTGCATGATGGATCGGCTGGTGCATATGGACATAGCATATCAAACTTGTTATATAGGACTCCCACATGTAAATAGACACTTCTGCAGGTTTAGTTCAGGATGGCGCAATGGTCAGAGAATTTAGCACTGGCTCAGCGGGAGAAGTACAATAGCGGTAGCAACCCGGGCGGACAATTAAAGTATCCAATAAATTTGTCCTTACATGAATGTTTGGCCTAGATATTTAAATATCTATTGCCAACAGTCTGGAAAGTACCAACCGGGAAGTAGCAAGCTTTATGCCGGTTCTGGAGCAGATTCACGATACGTCAGGAATTTGCATAGCGGGGCAAGCCGCGCGGTGCTCCACGGACTATCCTATAACGAGCCATTAACTTGCAACTCCGACAAACACCATCGTACTCGGAGCCTTATAGACTTAAATCAGTTGGCAAATGGTGCCAAATCGCGATATCTAGCAGATTCATTACAGCGATTAATAACAGACATTTTTATAATGGCAAACTTTACATTCGATTTAAGGCCCAAGCCTCTAAATGCACTGATTCCACCGGCAGCGGCCGTCTCGCTCGCTCGTTCGCTCATAACCGAAGTTGCAAATACCTGGAAAGAAGGCTCAGCATATCCCCACGGCGTGCAGGTGTACAGTCGCAAATTACTGGGCGAGAAATGGATCGCGCGGATATCGACTCATAAGGAGCCTTGGGACTGGTTCAAAGCCGGGATATGCGAAAATCATACCGAGAATGAGGCTGAGTATATTGAAACGCTTGATAGTTTTACGGAGATCGACGCTGGCGAGTCGGGCTGGAGAGGTGCGTGTTCTTGTTACGGTGACTGCTTCTAAAATGAGCCATTTATGACTAACTCGAATTTTAGGGGTGCATACGAAATACAAGTTGTCTTTCCCGCTTAGTATTCGTGAGATACCGGAATGGGTACTAGCTATCCAGCCGGAACCAGATATTAAGGAGTTTTTTGTTATCTCGGTGCCGGCAGATGTACCTATCAGTAAGAATAGTGTGAAGGGTCGGTATGCATCGATTGAGTATGTCCACGAGCTTCCGGATGGCAAAGTTGAATGGACTATGGCTTTCACCGTAAGCAGACTTTAACTTTCTTGGTACGCTAGCCGGTTGTTGCTAATATGTTCGATCAGAGCGATGGCGGTGGCTTTATTCCTCGCGTTATTCAAGACCTAGCATTACCCAGCACTACTGCTCACGACGTTCCAAATTTTCTTACCTGGGCAAAAAAGAAATACGCAGCAGAGTAGAGTATAGGACTTAATGTCAACAATATCAACCGACGACGACTATGATTTTTGGCGCACTTTTCGTAGAGTTGTGTATACATACATACTTAGAGCACTGTTTCGTATCGCTCTGAGTTTATACCGTTTGTATGCTAACGTGTCTATTGAAATATATTAATTGTCTACGAGCTCTACATATCAATTAAACTCTTTAACTTGAATTTCTTTGGAACCACGAAAACCCCGGTAGCTTCAGCAAGTAAATAACCATGCGCCGATTCAACCGTGCCGGCCACTAGCGACTTGTTTGTAGTGAACTAGAAATTTTTGTTAGTACAGAGTCCCGTTAACATACGCAAGACAGTTCATACATCTGTAACGTACGCCTTGATCGCGATTACTTGATTCGTGAAGGTTGGAGCTCGGTAGTTGATGTTGAGATTCGCAGTGACAGCAGACTTGCCCGGTAGCGGTAGAATAGCCTTAGTTCATTAGCAACTCACTCAAGTTCAACAATAACAGGCAAGTCAACATACTGCCCGCGCAAGTGCCTCATCAAGCAACGCGCCAATTAAACCTCCATGCTATAAAATTAATACAACTCTGCATATTTTGACTCAGGTAAAAAGGACATACCACAATCCCAGGAAACCCGGACAATCGGCTACCGACGTGAATAACGGACACAGTCTCATATGTCTTCTCATTTACAAACACGATTCCGGGCACTGCAAACTTTCCCACTCCTCCTAAGGTGCCCGCTAAGAACGCTTGCTCCCGATACTCGTCAGCTGCATTAACCCACATCCTACGCTCCTCAAAGTCCGGATTCGCTCGCATTTGCTTGACAATGCGCGATTGTTGAAGTTGATTCTCCACCCGGTCGATATATGCCTTTTCTTCCAGTGATCCGGCTTCGGGGAGTTTTTCCTGGAACATCGTCAGGATCTGCAACGGCGTGAATTTGTACGCCAATGCAGCGCCGACAAGTAGTGATGTGGTCGCGACTATCGTTGTTGCATTTTCGGAGAAGAATGATCGACGGGACGTAGTTGGTGAGGCTCCAGTCGATGAGGAGACCGAGAAGGCAGAAGATCTTGCCTGGCAAGTTATCATTGAAGCGGCATTACTTTTGACGCGGATTCTTTCGCACGGAGCGCCGAATAGTCGGGTAAGAGAGGCAACGCTTCTTCGATTCGTCATATGCTACCCGCTGGAAGGCTACCGATACCTGAGATGGTACAATTGCAGCTGCGGAGGACCCGGAGTTGTCGAGAACTGCACTAACATAAGCCGCGTCGCTTCGGAAAATCCAGAATTGGCCCCTAACGGTTATTGTCGGCGTCCGGCAATAGGTTAAGGGTAACCGATACTGTTTTTGAGTTAACATGACATATAGTTGCAATGAAATATAGTAACCTTATTTACAGAATAATGCCAAAAGAAAACCATTTTGAAGACGCCAATTTTCAACACTAATCATTACCCGGGATGTACAACAAGTTAAATATACGACCTCAAAGCGAATTTCCAAGAGCCAATAGCACCGAGACAAACAACTATTTCGACACCATATCCTTAGAAAACGCTATTCCGAAGAAAGCAACAACAATGCACTATGTCGACTTTGGAGGCGACATTATAATTTCGTCGTCACTCGACGACTCGCCTTCGTCGACCTCTAGCACCGGTAGATCCATTTCTCCAGTGACAGGAAGGTTGTCCTCCTCGTCCAATTCATCCAGCACGACTTTCTCGCCCATAAGATACCGCAGACATGACTCGAGACAGTATTTCCGCCTATTTGTGAATTCAGTGGCGATGGTCTGCACTTGCGCCTCAACTTTTCCGATTTCCTCGGGCGATAAATCCTTGCTTTGTTCAATTGTGATTTTGGGGGCATTCCTGCGTGGATAGTCAGGCGGGAAATGTGCTTCCACGCGGATAAATATAAGACTATTGTCCGTCCCCCATGGACCATTGAGGCACACGACGATTTCTCCACTACTGACGTTGATCTGACACTAATCAGTACATAGCAACAACTAGAACTTGGCGTCATAGAAATACCTTTTCGAATGTAATCTTCGGAAACTTGTTGCCAACTATGCTGACTTCCTCACCCAAATTTTCCGGCACTTCCCGCTCTGTGAATGCGGCCGTATCATCCGGCTTTGCAAATGCGGAGCGTCCAATTCGAACACCAGACAGCCAGTTCAAATGTGATATTTTGTCGTATATTCCGCCCCTTGTCATATACCTCTGGGATTTTCTCGCTGGGAACTGCGATTCTCGCGTCGAAGTAATTGCGCTTCGGGATATTGGTTGGTGAATGCCGAGCGAAAACAGTGAAGCTGTATCAGATTCAGCTTCGGGTTCTTCGACGAAACTCACATACGGGGTGCCACGCCGCGTCAGTCTGTACTTAAGAGGCTCGTCCTTCACATGATGCACCCCTTCCAAAGTCGAGTCGTCGATCGACCACAATCGCAAGTCGTGGTCTTTGGACCACGTAACTAGTTGAAATTCACGATCATCAATGCCTTGATCGCCGCCCCTCGTCCTCCACAAAAATTCCTTGACAGGCTCTGTGTGCCCGACAAACTCTGCCACAGGCTTCATAGGCTCCGTGACTTGTTCACTTTTATTATACACAATATACAATCCGTTCTTTCCACCTCGCTGCGGCATAATGCAACACCCGTCTCCAAATGGCGTATGCCGCGCTTTCCAAACCGGAAAATCCGTCATGATGACGCGAACCGGCTCGTCCTTCTCGTTACTGTAATCCCAGAACTTGATCGTCTTGTCCAGAGAACATGTGATCAGGCTTGTCTCCGCCACTCTATCGAAATCCACACCGTAGATTTTTGTTGAGTGCGCGTTGATCGACCGGAGCGGTTGGGCGCCCATCCTGTCATCCCAGATGCGCACAAACCGGTCGTGGCTCGAAGCTACGACGTGCGGATTCTGTCGGTTCCATTTGACTTGTGTTGCGCTCGCGCGCCAGTCACAAAAGGATTGCACGGGTTTGCCGGGGGTGCGCATGTCCCAGCAGTGAACGAACGCGTCGACGGCGCATGTCGCCAGACGTTCGGGGTCATGGGCGTGAAAGTTGATATCTGTGATCGCGCGGGTGTGGGCATGCAGGACATGTTCGATAGCGTTGCGAGACGGAAGGGCCATGTTCCAGACCATCGCCTTCTGGTTTGAAGTCGAGATCACCCAAGTGTATTTCGCGGCGTGAGGGGACCATTGCACATCTGCCACCTCCCATAATGTTGTGTGCCGCAGGAAACGGGGAGGACAGTAAGGATCATCTAGGTCTACGACATAGAGACCGCTTCGTCTATATGGTCCAAGTTAGATATGTATCTAGCAAGTAAAGCACTGACGTTTACATACGAGGCGAGAACAATGTCACGACCTGATGGAGAAATTGTCATTGCGCCAACAGGGCGCTCGAGATGTAACGAGATTGAGGTACCGAAGGTTTTGGATTCCCAAGGCGATGACACCTCGGTTGTCTGCTGCGTAGTCGCCATCCCTTGCTTTGTCTCGTGAATAGATTGCAATGGCTGTGAGATGACCGTTCTATAGGTACAATAGTGGAATGAAAAAACGATAATTAATCATGAATTCCCCGGAACTCATGATCAGTGGAAATTGGCACCCAATTCTGGTAAGTAATAAAGAAGCCTTACATTGGTATCTTTCAATGTGGAAAGATAGCGCTGTCTGATCAACCGGGGGAAGACTGACTACTAAAGTAGTTTAGAAAAATATCTATTAGTCGAACGGCTCGGTGTGTCGCGGCGGGGCTACCAACTATTATGTCGACTAATACAGCTCGCGATCACTTCCTTTTATCGCATTATTGGGGGGCAACTTACAAATTCTGCGAGAAAGAGTCCGAATTAGGAAGATCGTTAGGATATATTGGTAAAAGGAAATAATATATTGACAGCTAATATATTACACTCATATTTAGCATTTTTATATGTTAGTGGGTAGATTAACATGGGCCAGTCATCAGCTAGTTTCTTCCGATATATATTACGACGCCGCTTAATAGATAATATTTCTCGTAATGAACAAATTATGCTGCGGCAGATTGACAATATTTAATATATAACTTACACGATTTAGCTTACACGATTTGGAATTGACATCCAAAGCAGTCGACCCTCGACATTCGAAAGCGAGTGTCGTAGTCGACTGAGTCGTAGAAAGGAGCATGCGACACCAACGCGACAAAATACTCCGCCGCACAGTAAAACCTTTGTACAATATGAAGCATCCAGTCCTCCATCAGCAATAACATCAACGAACTTCACAGAATACACACGACGCAACCCGCAATGCCTGCCAACGATCTTCCGGTAAGTCCAAGTTATGTTCCTGTCGCTGGAAAGCTCACATATCTACCTTACCATGGACTACAGAGTCCGCAGCTAACCAACACATGCAGGCGATGATGACCCCAGCTGAATACCAAGCGCAGATCCAGCCTGCCAGAGTTCAAGCCATGTCCCCCTCGCAGTCCGTACACAGGGTTCCCGTCCGCACGCAGTCACTAACTGGAGTCCAACAGCAACGGCCAGTCCAGCCGCAGCAGCAGCCGCAGCAGCATCACCTCTCATATAGAGCCCAGTACAGCTCGCCGTCTCAGACACTGAATAGACAACATAGCGCGATGCCGCCATTACCGGCACCAATTGATCCGCTATACCAGATTTTCTCGAGCGTGGATAAAGACGGTATGTATGGTCTGGTCGACGAGTATGTGATTTAGTGATTAACGCCTGGCCAAGGAAGCGGAAAGCTGTCCGCGAGCGAGCTAAGGTCAGCGTTAGTGAATTTCGACAAGACAAAATTCGATCCAGAAACAATCAAGCTTATGATCAAATTATTCGACTCCGACGGCTCGGGCACGATCGATTATACCGAGTTCAGTAAGTTGGCCTGGTGAATATGCAAATAACTTGTGGCGGTTGCTGATTTGAAAAGAGCGGCTGTGGAATTATCTTGGAGAATGGCTCGAGCGATTTCAGCAGTTTGATCTAGACCACAACACGACTATATCCATCGACGAGTTCGCTCTCGCACTGCAATGTACGTCTTGACTCCTTGCTCTTCCCTCTGTACGACACTCCTAACTTCATAACAAACAGCGTTCGGGTTCCAATTCAGCCCCAGTTTCGTGCGCTTCATGTTCAACCATTACGACAAGCGTGGCACAGGCTCAATCTCGTTTGATTTGTTTGTACAGGCAAATATCACTCTTCAACGCATACACGACGCATTTAGAAAATATGACCGCGGACAGGGCACAATTGAGATAACTTTGGAGGATCTGGTGACAGAAGTTTTGTATTTGAAATAATGGTAGGTAATTTGATGTATTGCATTTGTTGTAAATTGGTTTTTGTATATGTAAAAGCATTTTGTGATTGGTGTGGAATTATGTATTGCTATAGTTTGGATATTTGTTTGTGTAGATTGTCTATTATTGTGAGGGTATTGCGCGTTCCGGTTGTATCATGCTTCATTTGTCGATTGTTTATGTAGTACTATTGACTTCCGTATTTTTGCTAATTACTAATACAACGATAATCACCTACAATCCGTATGTCCGATAACAATGATAAAATGACAATGAACAAACCCAACCCAGAAAAAAAACAACATATGCTAAATACAACATCTATACACCAGCGCATCTTGGATACAGCACCGTGACTACTTTGACCTCTTGACGTCGGCACCCCATGTGATGCCCCTAGGCATGTCAGGCTGTCCGGCCGAGCTTGAGTCCGCGCCGGCTTCCGGCTCGTCGCTGGAGTGGATACCTAAAGCCGCGAGCCTTCTACGGCGTTCAACTTCAGCCTCGCCCGCAAATGAGATCCTCGGCGTTGATTCCGCAGCCCCGTTCATGCCATCATCATCCCCGTCCTCGTCGTCGTTCGCGTAATCAACATCGTCGTCAACATCTTCCTCCCCGGCGACGTCATAATCTTCTTTGCTGATTCTCCCGGCCCGCTGCGCGCGCTCCTCTTCTTCTGCACGTTCAGATCCTTGCAACGCCGCCAACCGTCTTTTGCGTTCCGCAGGCGTCTCCTCCTCGTCGTCCGCGTGCGACCGGCCAGTCCGCGATCGCGGCACGACCACTTCATCCTCTGTTGCCAACCGCTGCAAGAAATTCTTAGGCAATTCATTCTTCTCAAGCCCAGACCGGGAGGAGCTCCCGCTAGTGCCTTCTCCAGAGCTTTCAATTCTCTGCATCTCTAAATCCCCACCATGTGCACCCTGAGTGCCGTGAGTGCCAACCGCAGACGACCCACGTCGGAGTCCGACCCACGACAACGCGCGGTCGAGACCGCGTTCTCCACCCGCGGGACGGTGCCGATTAATTCTGTATCGCCTGATGACTTCGCCTTCTTCGTTCTCAACAATGATCTCGTCGTCCAGTTGATACGCAATGGCTTTCGTGCCACTATGTTCATCCTCGCCATGTGCTCTGCGCGCCTCAGACGACGCGCGACGCCGACGCTGGGACCGCACCGAGCCGGCGTCGGAGTCTTCTTCCAGTGGCTCAAGAGGTTCGATCCACGGTTTGCGCTCGCCGGTCTCAGAATTAATCGTCGTCAACACCTCGCCCTGCGCGTCCTCGACAATCAAATGACGTCCTTCCTGGTAGACGGTGTGGCTGGTAGGGTTAATTTGCTCTTCTAACGTCGCCTCCCCTGCTCGTCTCGCGACATTTGGCGGTATACGCACGCCGGCTTCGTCGTAATCCGCAGGCATCTGCTCCTGTTCGTCAACAGCACCTTTCTTCCCTTTGCGTTTGCGTGGACGGGACATCCTTCCAGCTGCTTTGGCCGGTCGGCGCGGTTCGCCGTCAGCAGCACTCGCCGGCTGGCGGTGGAATAGCCTGCTGAAATTTGTGTTGTCCCCTATAGTCTCGATTTTCCTGAACGAGAGTGACTGGCCGGACTCCATCCTGGGCAACCGCTGCAGCCAGGACGGCCCATTGCCGTTACCGGTCGTGTATGACATTGTGATGGCCATCGTGTTCAATCGCTTGCCGAGTGTGAACACCGCAATAGACGATCCGTGCACTATGATTGATGCTATAACCAGAAACGTCACGACCGGCCACATAACGGCGACCACGGTGTAGTTCGCCGAGCCTTCGGGCGGAAGCTGGGCCAGTGGAGTGGGCTCACCGTGTTCCAGCTCCGCGCGTGCGAGAATGGTAATGAATATCGCGCCGACGCCGATTGGGCCAAAGTGGCCGCAGAAAAGGGCTTCGCGCCAGGTGCGGATGTCGGGGACGATGGGCTTGATCATCAGCATGACGGGGATGCGGCGAAATAAAATAATCAAGATAGCAAGAATCGACAGCTTCCACGGGCTGATTCCAAGCTGCGGCGCGTTGTAGAGATTCCACGGGACTATGGAACCAAAGTAAACAAAGTAGGCCAGATTGAGCAACAGATCGATCACGTTGGACACGTGAGATTCTTCTGTCTTGTGCGTGAACCAACCATCCCATGAGAATGCTGCACCGGCAGCGAACGAGACAAGCAAATCGTCAGTGCCGAGGATTGAGCCGACGCCAGTACAAAAGAGAGCGAGCACGAAGTAAAACACGAGAAATGATTCGCGGTCAATCAAGTTGTGGTTTTCTGCGAATTTGATGAGGTGGCGGCCAGAGTAACCGATGACGACTCCTAGGAGGCAGCCGAAAATGCATTCGTACAGAATAGTGACCAAGATCCAGTGCTCGATCACCTGGCCTCCCTGGCCGGCGTAGCGTATCAAATAGAGCGAGAGATCTGTACTGAGTCAGCAAACATATTAGAAACAACAATAGAGAACGTACAGGCAAAAGGAAAGGCCATGCCGTCATTGCATCCAGATTCGGCGGACAAAAGATTTCGCAAGTGACCGGGAACGCGCTTGGCGAACTTTCCCTTACCGACGACGGCCGACGCCAAAACGGGATCAGTGGCCGTGATGCAAGCAGCGACAACCAGGCCCTCGACCCAGCGCAGCGAGGGCACTAACTTCCAGATAAATACGGAAGAGATCATCCAGCCGAAAGTCATGACTGGTACGAGCAGATAGAAGACGGAGACCCAATGCCTGAGCATGTACTTTTTGGGCAACTCGACGGCGACAGCAAATATCTGCACGATCAGCACGATGCGTGAAATCTCGAGGGTGATGTAGTCGACGTTACCCCATGTGCTGGGATTGAACCAGTTGAGACAATGGGGACCGAAAATGACGCCGACGATGGTCGCGACGGCTATGGGTGGTGGTTAGCAAGGGAGAAAGACATGGTAGATAGTTCCAACGTACTTGCTTCACCGATATAGAGCTTCTCCTTGACGAAGAGCGAGATGAGCGAGAAGATTGTTGTGAAGCCGCCAATAATAGCATATGCGATATGCGGTTTGTTAATCTAGGCATGTTAGCAGCAGCATATGCTGAAGTCTGGACGAGTCGGGACATACCCATAGCTGGTCCCAGACCATTCTTAAAGTGAACGAACAGCCAGGATCAGTAGTCGATCAGCGCTTGCGGGAGATAATGTGTAATCGGAACAGGGTGCACTCGACGGCAGACTGGACGCGACAGATACGCAAACAAGGTGTCGATATGAGGAGAGAAAACAAACGCGAATGGAATTGAAGATGCCTAAGGGAGAACAATAGAAATGGTGAAGCGAGCCATCCAATCAAGTCTTGGAAGACAAGCGCAATAGCGTTTGCACTAGCGCATGCTTTAGGATTCTTGGCGCACCTTGGCGCTGAGATGGGATTGGGTGTGGTGTACAAATAGTGCGACTTATTAGAGTAATTGTTGCATGCACGCAGAATGTACACCAGCCAGGAAAACTCAGAATGGCCTGCGTGTTTGGGCCTTCAGTTCTCTTATGAGTCGATTTCGGTGTGTCCCCCCGAAAGGGCGATGATTATTGTGGTATACTTTTGAACGCAGCTAACTATATTAATTGACCGCAGATCATTTAACCAGTTTCTTGTAGATGCTCAAGTTATTAGATGCGATACTTCGACATATAGTGACATGACATCCATTCAACGTAAATAAATAACTTGACATCCTTTCAACATAAATATATAATCATTGTTAGCAGTTGCCGCAGGAACCTCCCATAAGATATGAAGATGCGCCGCACTGGGATGATTGGCGATGCAATCAAGCGACGGGTTTTGTGTCAGCTGTTATTGCGATTCACTTTGCCAGTCCTGACTTATAATTTCAACGATTATTGCGCTTGCAGTATTGTCATCATAATCGAATGTAGTTATATCGTTCTCGACGATTCTCTGATATACTGGGTTGGTTGCTCTAGCCTTCATTGGCATGCCGGCTTGTCGATAACCAAACTTTCAGGATAAGTTACATCCAACACTAACTTTGAGTTTCCGGCTTCGCGTGTCTGTGGCTATCACTGTATGAATGGCATAATTATTACTTTAACACTGTTACGATATATATATTTTTCTCATAACACTTCACATAATAATATATAATAGCAATCTATACATATCCACATTCATATCATTTCACAATTAGCGCATGTATAAATGTTCAATTTACACATTTATTCAGAATGTCCGTGAGACTTGCTATTTCCATTTGACGATTCAGCATTACGCAGCAACATCTCACTCCGGCCGTTTCCCAAATAGGTTCTCATCCCTCGGTCAACGCCACTCAAGTAACGGACAATCGTCATAAACGACCGCGGCATGGCCCGCACAAATGGCATGAACCTGGCATACACAGGCAACATCAGGCGGCCTTGCTCACCCCTTTCGAGCGCGAGGAGGATGCGGTCGGCTACAATGCTGGTGTCGAGTACCGGCGCCGTGATTTTGTGTGGAGATTTGACTCCTTCAAAAAGCGATGTCGCCATTTGTCCCGTCGTCACGAGAATAGTGCGGATGCCGGAGTCTTTGTCCGCGTTCGGCCCGACTTCATACGTCAGCGACTCATACAAGCCGAGTAGGCCACTTTTGGATGCCGCATATGCACCTGCTCTTGCATTAATTATCATATCTTTAGGGAGCTAATATTAGAAACATACTCAGCTTGACAGGGCCGACATACGCCATCACGGACGACACAATCACAATGTATCCGCGACGCAACTTCAGCATACCAGGAAGACAAGCTTTGACCGTATAGAATTGTGACGTCAAATTCACCCTCATGCACCTACACGATCAGCACTAACGATCCCGATATGACATCACAAGCCGACGTACAATTCAATCTCTTCATACGTCAAGTCCACGATGGTCTTGCCGTGAGTTATAGCAGCATTATTGACCAAGATGGTAATATCTCCAATCTAGAATATTAGAACGAACTTCCTTGGGTGAAACATTACTTCCACTAACCTCCTGCTTAATAACCTCCGCGGCATCAATAACCTGCTCCCTCGACGAAATATCGCACTTGATGTAGTATACCCCGTCCACGCGGTCTTCCGGATCCGCAACATCCAGAACGACAACTGGAATCTTGCGCGCACGCAGCCGTTTCACGATATTCGCACCTAGGCCGTTGCACCCTCCTGTTACCAGCGCGATATCTAGCTCGGGATCGAGATAGCTTTTGCTGGAATACCCGCGCAGAAAGTAGTATAACTTCGCGGCAGACGTACTGCCCAGTACGGATAAAGCTGCGTTCATGAGGCCCATGTTAAAGATCTACGGTACTGCACAGCAGAACCCAGAATGCGTGATCCTAGAAAGCGAGCTTGGAAAACGATGGCGAGATCGAAGCTGCGTACAACGAAATCTAATTTAGAGCCGGCCCCGTGACAGGCGCGCAGGACTCGGCCGCTAGACTCAGACTCAGAATTGTTCTATCACGCGGGCCATGACAATCAAGAAGGTCTTGTGCGACCTGTCGAATGTCGATATTATGTTCGAACGCGTTTTGTACACCCTAACCCACGCGTTGTGGACGCGTCCCGGGCTGCTGAGTGCGATTCTATTGGAACTTACTACCCTGAGCACCTTGTGTATATAATTGGTCCTGCAAAATAATTGCATCAAAGGACTTTTTATTCTCTAAGACGTATTATGATATACATTCAGTAATTAGTTTTAAATTTATGTACAAACACAATATCTTCTAAACTCTCAGGACCCTAGCTTTGCTTTTTCCATGTCCTCCCGAAGACGGCCCCCGGATCGCGCGTCCGCCTTTTTTCTTGCCCTCCTCGAACGCCATCGCAGCTGCGTGCTCCCGTCCAAAGATATCCAAGTCTTTCACCTTATAAATTCTCACAATCCAGTTCTCGGACGTAAACGCCTCCTCCACAGTATTAAGTTGTATCGGCGCCGCAGAGCTATCCGTCGTCGGAGACGGGATTCGCTGGTTCCGCACCCGGTCGACCGCCCCCTGCCGTCCAAACAACTCCGTAAACCGGTAATAACACATCTTATACATCAACGAGTTCCGCATAGTTGGCGTCGCTTGCTCGTCCACTTTATATTCACCTCTCGCCGTAAAGAAATTCCGCTCCTGCACTTCGTCAGGCCAGATTCCTTCCGCGATCCGCACCATCCACAAAAACTTGTTCATATCGTCGCCAGAGTATCCGATCAGCCCGCCAAAAATCACAAGAATGTAATCAACATCGTGCTTCCGTAAAATTGGATAACTCACTTCTTCTCGCGAACTCATTGCCTTGCCGACAGTTGCAATGTGAGTGTTGTTCCACGTGTTGTTGTCCACTAACGTCGTGCGGTCCGCCATCCCGCCAATCTGGTACCCGTAGTCCCACCATGACATGATCTTCGCGTCTTGCGGCGTGTTCTTCCGAAGCCAGTAGTACGCCTCCCGGAAGTCGTCGATAATGTGCGTTGAACCATCAGGAAGCTGGCTTGCAAGCACGACAGACGGGGAAGAATAGGCATTCGAGGTCACCCATGTACAATGTTGCACGAACATGCACAGGTACACCAAGAACGATCCCATCACAACCACTCGTGACCACGGCGAAAAGATCCCGACAATCGGTGCTCGAGCGAGACCGTTGATGTTCAAAAGCGACGTAGACGACTCATCCTTATTGCTCTCTCCATCCCTGGATTCCTCGCCAGTGGTTTCTGGAGTCGCAAGATTAGTGTATTGGTCTAAAATTGTCGACAGAGCCACCGCGCCGCAAACGCACACCACAGGTGTCAGTGTCAGCATCAATCGAACCATCACCCCCGCAAAATACGAGCCCAAAATAGCGTAAATGATGACAAACACATGCTCGTCTCGAAGCTTTTGAAACAGAAGATACACGCCTGCGGGGAAGAGCCAGATGAGCATGTGAGTATCAAACAAGAACGATGGCCACGCCGTCGGCTGATGCTCCGACACAGACGCAATAATGGGGATGTGAATTTTCGCGTATCCGGTATCCCACAACGAGTAAAATCGACCCGTCCAGGGTGCGATCACCCCAGTGAATGTAAGTCCAACAACGGCAAGTGCGCCAAGGGAAAGCAAGCCAACGGTTGCGACCATGATCAAGACCTTGAACTGACGGGATGGCAGACGCGCCCGAATATACTGAGAGAATCCAACAAGCTGAAGGAGCCCAAACACACCTAGTGCGCCCATGTGTTCACTCGATCGAATTGGAAGGAAACCGACGAATGGAATCTGCATCGACGCAAGAGTTCCCAAAGAATACCACGCCGAGTAAGCTACATACAATCTGTTGGAATAGCGGCCCATTATGATAAGTACGAGCGCATGCAGTGGAATAATATTGGTAATAAACACATATCCACCCCATGCCGCAACCATGTAGAAGTAGAACAACGCTGTCAACGCACCCCAAAATGCCGATCCAAGCTTGAGGGCTTTGATCCAAAGGTAGAAAGTGAGCATCAACAAGAAAATTGCAATTGCTTCGTTGTCATATGATCCAGCAACAGATCGAGAAATGTAGCCTGCAAAAGTTAGCAGTTGCAATAACAATTGATAATTCACACTCATACCTGGAGCTATGCCAATAAATGCTGCGGCCAGCAATCCGGCGCCCTCGTCCTTCATTTCAGTCGTGAATAGGTACGTCACGTACGCCGTCAATCCAGAGAAAACGGGGGCAAGCATTACACAAACGTTCCTAATGTCAACTGGAAGCGTAAGAGCCTTGAGCGTATGGAAGATCAAGGCGGAAGTGACCATCAGACCAGGGTACAATGTACCGCCTGTGACACGACCAAGAGGGTACCACGTCCGGTCGTCAAACCAATCGAGGAACGAATAGAAGTCATGAGATACAAGATACTTTGTCGCTCGGAAGTTGAACCAGGGATCAAACTCATGGATAATACTCTCGAATCGCGCAACAGAGAATAGACGGGATGCGATCCCTGCTCCGGCAATCGTTAGCAGGATCACCGCCTTTAGAAGTGGCAGTGCCTGAACGGCCGATGGTGGAATCGACGACGGCAGCAAAACCATTGTCAGTGACTTGCAATTGAGTCAAGCAAAAAGCGGATGTCGATATATCAGCCGCGTAAATTGATCAACCGCGAGCGTCTAGTCAGGATCGCGGTGTTGATCTGGAAACTGTCTAATCCCTACGTGGCCTTATGAAGCCGGGTAAACTCATACAAAACCCGCACTTCTCCAAGTCTAACGAACGAATAATCGACCCTAACCCCAGACCATATTGTATAATTCTCATCAAACAATACTAAAATACAAACTGTCAAGCTCGCTTCCTCTTTCGTGACTTCTTACGAATAGAGTCCTCCTCATCGTCATCAATCCACCGTCCTTCTCCTCCTAAATCTGTATCAATGTCGTAATCCCTTCCAAACATTTGTAAGGGAACAAGTCCTAGTGTCTTGTCCGTCTTTGCGGCTCGCGCATTTTTCAGCACCGTATCTAGATCTACTTTGGCAATGATATCCATCATCGACTTTGATTGTTCGGATGCATGCTCTGTCTCTGTCTTAGCCGGCTCGGGTTCTAAAGAAATGTGGTCACCAAAGTAATTCCGCCTTGGTTTGAGTGCTTCTGGATGCCCGGTAGAAGACTTTGGGCTTTCCTTCGGACTCAAAACTTTTCTCGAGTTCTCCTTGGCATCGTCCTTTGAGTCGGACAAAGAGTCGTCATCATCTATTCCAGCAAATGGATCGTAGTCCCTGCCTGCATCCTCAAAGATGTCACCATCGTCCAATGCATCCTCTCCTGGCGCTTTGTCCGCAGGCCTCGGCAGACCTGTGTAAACCTTATGTTTATCTGACTGAAGCTCCGAAGTCTCTGCGACAGGTGCTACAGCAGGCGTCCAATCGTCCTCTCGCTGCGTAGGCTCCCGATCCTTCGAGGTTATCTCGGAACCTTCGGACACTTCGGACACTTCGGACACTTGAGGCACTTGAGGCACTTCGGACATTTGGGGCCGCTTAAACTTCTTCTCCTTCTTCTTCTTGTCATTCTTCGCGCTCTTAGACTTCACATGTACATCAGCTTTCCTCTCCTCTTCTAGACCTGGCGACTTATATTTTCCAATTGGCCTAAATTTCGACTTCGGTTTCTCATCAATCTTCCTCCTCAGCTCGCTCAATAACTCTGCCTTCGATTTCGTTACATTCTCTGCACTAACCACATCTTTCTTGTCCAACTCGTTCGACATCAAAATCTCATCAAGCTGCTTATCAAGTTCCGGATCATCATCATCATCAGCATTGTAATTGTAATGCTCCGCCCTATCCACGCTCTCAGACACATAAATATCTTCTCCACGGCGAACTCGCGCAAGAAGCTCGTAGTCCAGTCCTTTGGAAATATTCGTTGGTGCTAAATCTTCTTCTTTGGCTTGTCGGCGTTCCTGCGCCCGATCGCGATATTGCGGTCTTTTCTGGGCTTGTTTGGTTGGCGTATCGTCAAGCCCGGATCTTTCGAACGTCTTGGACTGGGACGGTAGCACTGACCTACCATCTAAGTTAGCCTATGCTCGGGAGAACACAAATAGTATCAAAAACCGTTTTGTGTGGCAAACCTTTTGGGTCCGGATGCTCTGGGATGTACGTCCGATGACGTCGCCGTTCGAGAAGAGGAGGTCGCTGGCGCATTTACAAGTTTCCTGAAATCGTCATTGCTCAGACGCGGCATGGTCGGGCACCTTGAATTAGTGCAGTCTTGAACCGAGTTCTGAGAAAATGGTACCGTAAAGTAACTGAATTGCAGCCAAGTGGAATGATATATTGTCACAGAAAGTTTGTGCGATGAGCATCGCATGGCGCCGCACAGCACTTCGATATTCCTCTGAAGTTTCAACAAAAGCTCATAGTCATACATCATTCCTCCTGTCAAAAGTGGCTCCATATATACGACCACCCAGCTACAACATCTGGACAGTGAACGTGATTGGATTTAAGCTTTAATTGCTTTCGATTAATCAGTAGACATGTCAGATCAAATAGGTATGCTTCCGTCGAGCCATCATCAATTTCTTAAGAATCCAACGAGTCTAGATAAAATCATTCGTGAACGAGTGAGCATAAACGAGGCAGCATATAAGCGAGTATTCAAGATTATACAAACTTTGTCGATTCTACGGTTTGCAAGCAAAGAAGAAATGTAAGCGCATGATTTGCACCGACAAATTTGCTGTGATGTGGCTCGATATTAACGGGCATATGCTAACGAACGCCTACAGTGAATCTGCGAAGAAGGAAATTGACAATGCGTTAAGCAATTACGAAGTTAGCGTACTAAAGCTTCAACTGCAGAAGTCCGTCAGCGGGAGAGAGATCGCCAAATACGAAGCAGAGCAATCCGAAATCCGTATGTCTGCTTGTTATTGAAGTGCGCACCAGTGCTAATATGCCATCCTAGGAGATGCATATGACAAAGGCAAGACACTGACGTCTAACCTTGAATCCGAGCTCTCAGATGCACGTATATTACGGTCGCAATTAGAAGAATACGACAAATTTACGCGAAAGATGGCTAGCGATAGGTTGCGTACGCGTGCAGAGACAACCAAGGCTTTACATCGACTGGAAACTGAGATTAAGGAACTAGAGGTACAAAAAGAGGAATACGCAAAGGTGTGGACTGCAAGGCGGGAGCAGTTCTCAGAGATCGTGTCAGCGCTACAAGGCATGCAAAGACAAATCAGAGAGGAGAAAGAGGAACAAGGTATGCTATCCTGTGTAATTTTCGCATACGCTGCCACATTTGTAATCTAACCCTTATCCAGATCGCAGAGAAGGTATGGATGAGACGGAAGAAGGTGAAGCGGTTGAAGCGCCAAAATTTGGGGCTCAATCTGTTCTAAGGTCTGCCAGTGGAAGTGCAACGCCTAATCCAGTGGCGGTATCCGCTGCAGAGGTGGGAACCGCGGAGGCAATGTTGGAGACGGTTGCCTGCGAAGGTGAAACGACATCAGAGACTACTGCAGCAGTAGGAGAAGTAGACGACGGGGATAAAATGGACGTATCGTAACGACATGAATGTAAAATGATGCTGCTTAATGGAATTTTATTTGCCGTGCATCAATTGAACACAGATATCTACGACATGTAATGACCATACAATATATACCATGCCATTAAGTATCAGAACACATCTATTTACACTCATGAAATTTATAGTGAAATAAAACGAAGCAATGAGAAAACAAAAATAGATGAAAAGAAATGGGAAAAATAAATCGAAATAAATGACAACTTTCTAACGACAAGACTCTTCAAACAAAATTTTGTAGAAAGAAAGATGATATATGCGAGTAAATAATCCACCACCAGATAGACCATGTAAATAAAGACTAAATATCCATGAAACACGTCACTGAACTCCAAATAGCACAATAGAGGACAATCTCATAATCTTAGAAAGCATGTTTCGACAATGAGACATCAAGTGCCAGACAAACATTGCAATTATAAATGACTGCCAAAAGTAAGAAACCCACTAACATATGCTAACCATCAATAAACAGGATATTTAACACCAGACGGTACACCGAATCTAAGACCTGCAAATAATACAAACAAATTATTGATAATGACCATCAAATGCAGAGCAGTTCAATTGATCGGAAATCACTGCGATGTATGACGTGAGATACTCACACCGCTCATGTCGACATGTACAGTCCTACCTTCAGCAAAGATACCACTGCTTGTTGAGTGTCCATGAAATGCAGAGACGCCGGTGAAGCTGTAACTTTGAGTTCTCAAGCCTCTCATGTTCTTACGGAATTTGTTCATCTCACGCTCGCATGCATCTCTATGATTAGAATTTGTCATTTCGACATACTGTTGCGGTTCGCAACGAGATCTATGGCTCGAGAAGAAGTTGCTATAGCCACCATCTAAGATATAAATATCAGGATAATGTAGCTCAGGATATCGATGCATGTTCAAATGCCTGTCGCGGTTACGCAGGTGTAAAGCCCTAACAAACATTAGTACCAGTTAAGCGGACGACTCACATTCGCAACTTCAGGCATACATTCTTGGTGCTCGATGAGCGGAGTATTCGCAGTGAAAAATCAATAGGAGTCGCACTTTTGGCGGTCGATTCAAGAACATTTCCTCCAATTGGTTCAAAGAGGTGACATTAACGGCGCCCAAAATGTGCCCACCTTCGTATTCGTACTCAAACCGACAGTCTACGATGACATGACGATCGTAGTATTGCTGAAACTTGCCATCGAGAACGTCAACCAATGTGCTTGGAGCTATCCTTTTGAAAGGATCATCCTGCTGCACAGAGAAGCTTGGCATTGGCACATTTCCGCACTGGGACGAAGGCGAAGACATTGGTGATGCATTGTTTACGCCAGTGACTGCGAGGAACTGATGACTTTCATTCATTTCCGTAACAAGAACATCGCCAGGCTTTTGGAACATACTCTGGGTTCTTCGATATTTCGCCCTCAGAACCTTGTTAGCTGGCCGTGTGGCCAGCTGAGCTAAAGGTGAATCTGTAGGCGATCTCGAGGCAAATGCTGGTCTGAAGCTGCCGGAAAGGCACGAGTTGTTTGGTTCAGGGGTATCCATGCCAAGCCCCACTACTTTTAGTGAGCTTCCGGGTTGGGGAGATCCAGTAAACATCTCATCCAAACTCCGTTGAGTTTCGTCGAGAGTGTACGGTGCTGAGATGCTTCGAGCAGACATTGACGGAGGGGCGAAATTGGGATTTGACGGGAAACAAGATGGCATCGCCTTTGGTCTGGAAATAGGCCGTGAACCAAAATAATTCTTCCGGCTACATATGTAAGCAGCTAGATCGAATAGGAGTCATCCCACAAAAATGACTTACATGGATTCTTGGGAGTTTTCCAACGACGAATTAGACGAAAATGGTTTCAATGACGATAAGCTCGTAAAAGACGAGGATGACGATGATGACGAGGCAGCAGAAAGCAGTGGTCGGCACTTGTGAGGCAAGGGAGAGACGTCCATAGTGTCTCCATTTGGCGACGAAGAGACTTGGGTAGGTGGAGTGCGATTAACTGTCGTACCAATGTTAGAGCTGGTTATACCAGTAAATGTCAATGACGGTTGCCTCACGTTTTGAAGCCTTGGCTCCAAATGAGAAGGAAGGAAGTAGTGATCGGCGGGGGGTTGGGAGCACGGGACTATTGCACAACTGTAAGTCAAGACTTTAAGCATCATAGATCGAGTAAGTTCTAGTTACCTCTTTGCAATGTGGAAGTTTTGGGACAAGTCGGCCGCTAGAGTGGTTGTGGGTGAATCGAACGCGGGTGAAAATCCTGAGTCGAAGTCTCTGAAAGCCGAGATATTAGGCAGCGAAGTCTGGTGCGAGTGTGATCCTCGTCGAAGTATCGCATGAAGATTCAGCGGTGGCGCTTGCTCGTGTTCATTAAGAAACACTGGAGGAGGCGGCATCATGGCCGCCAAAGGCGATGATCGGTCCATTTGTATGGTGCTGGCTTGGAAATGTGGCTGCCGGACTTGCTTGCAAGAACGAGCTGCAGTAGATACGTGCCTAGAAGTTTCAGCTCGCAAAGAGAAAGTGACAAAAGACCGGAACCACCAAGCACGAGAAGGCTAAGTGGAAGATATTCAACCAGGCGGAGAGATCTATATTATGCGAGAAGAGGTATCCAGAAGTCGAACAGTCCACGAACCAGTGACGGAACATTGGTGACCAGACGAGAAAGGAAACCAGAGGGCCCGGGCGTGGGAAATATATTTACCGGCTTCCTCTTCAGGTTAGCGCAGTCACTGCCAACGCGGCAACGGTAAAAGGCCCTGCGACGCGACGCAACTGGTCAGGCGCCTCAAACGGCTTTCAACCAATTGCGCGGCTGCCACGGCAACGGAGTCGCATCACGTATGTGGCGTACACTGCCTCTTGGCGTCCTTCCATTCCGATCATCTTTTTTAGATCGGACGACATATCCGATCTTAATTGGTGCCGATTTTGCCATGTGCAGTAGTCAATGTCTCAACGAGCTGGGTCGTTACTAGTCTAATCCTTGCGCTGTCGTTGGGTGGGGCACAGCTCGGCCTTGCATATTGTTGTTGATATATATGCCCTGCAGTCAGTACTACATAAATAAACAAACATTAATGAATAAATGTCAATAGTGCAGAACATACACCCGAACATAGTTGGCACGCCCCCTAATAGTATAGTAAACTTCTGGCATTATGAATCTGCACTCTCACGACCACTTATCATCATTAGTGATGGAGATTAGACACGCATATGCAACATAGATCAAGTTAAATATGATATAAATATTCCGGCTGGGGGGGGGCCAAAATTAGTGAAGTACACACCACAATCTGATATATGATACGTTCTGTCAAATTTGGAGAGATTACTGCCAATTCTGGTACTTCAAATTGAAGTTTTAGAGTCGTGCACAATCTGTATCTGTACACCATAGTACTCAAAACATTATATACAAGCAACAAGATAACTACATGAAAACTTGGTACATTCCCGGCCCATGCCTCAATCCAGAATGACTTCCTCCCCAATATCCATTAGATGCCGTTTTTCGAGCTCACATCTGAGCTGGTGCTCTAGCGACGGCCTTCCGACGGCTATCCCCAACTGTTTCAGCGCCATTTGAGTCTTGTTTATAACAAGTAACCGCTTCTGTAGCGTCTTTTTCGTCTTTGGAAGAAATATATTCACACAATCCACCCACTGCGCAACGTACTCCGGCCCAAGAACAAAGGCCGCCTCAAATAGCTCCATTTGGTCAATAGGAACCGAAAGATAGGTAGCACCATACAGCTGTAAAACTGAGACGCCGAGCGAAAGGACCTTCCTGTCAGACAAACTTGAAAAATCTACATTATTGCGATTAGGAACAGGGCCATTAGCGGCATCACTGTGAATCTCAAAAAATCGCGAATAGTCTGCCGTGAATGGTGTCGCCTGGCCAAACTCCTGCTCAACAAACTTCCAATAATAAGCAACATGTCGACCCCAATGCGTGATCAACGGCTTCGGAAACCGATTATATTCAAACGGGAAACTTGAGCTCCGTATGATTCCAATAATTCTGGCTATAGGAACCACCCGCCGCTCCGCTTTCTTCACCCAATGCACAACTTCCACTGGCGGTGATTCTGGGCAGGGACAGACGGCCGCGTATCCGATCAGTGCTTGTGAGATAAGCAGAAGTGGCATCTCGATAACTGCTGTATTTGCTATATGTCTATCAATGGCTCTGATCTCATTCTCAATAATGTCAGGCAGGTGATCATTGATGACATTTAAAAATTGCTTGTTCACGACACGGAGAGTGACAACCGTATTGAACGCGAAGTAGGAACATATCTCTAGGATAACATCATCAGGCAACGGAAGTCCCTGTCGTTCCGGTTTATGCCCTATAGAAAGTCGTTAGACAGACATACTGATGTCATCTATTGCCCATGATCAAATATTACTGGAAAACAAGCGAATTTTACGCGGCCCTTCGTCCCATTTATTTTGATGAAGGTGAAAATGCGGCAAATGGAGATGAAGACCGGACAGACGTCCGTGAGCCAAAGCCGACAACTGGTCTGAGCAGTGGCCAAATCGTAGTAGTCGTCTCAATAATGTGTGGTGAGAGTTGTCAGGCACTGAGTCCTTCATTTACCGGGAGTGGTTCGGTCTCCTAATGACGGATGCAGACTATATTGGCAGCGAATATCCTCGAGTATAACGCTACTCTCATTTGCAGCAACGGAAAACATGCTTTGGCTGCTGACATATAAACCGATATAGCAATGCATGTCTCAACATCATGACGGTCGGTGGTGTATTTCTGTGACGTCACGGCCACGCTGAAAGAGTTATCTAGGTCGGTTTGATTAACGGCCAACGCTGGTCTTAATGGCTTCAACAAACGTTTGACAGGTAGCTACGACCGTGAGTCCCATCCCGCTCCCAACTGAGAAAAGCTATTATATGCAAAATAAAAATCTGTGGTTAATTGCACAGGTTGACTATCGTGTGACATCATGAACATATTATGTATGTAGTAGACAGAAGAAGTAGTACTACTAATATCAATAGGCAATACAAATTTTAGTCGGTCCCCGTAAAACAATCAAGTATAATATACCCAAACTTTAGTTAAGCAGAAGCTGTTGGTGCTGCCGTCTCCACACTGTCAAGGAAAAAGTAGTTCCCGCTAACTTTTTGCTCGTGATCCTATAAAAAAGTTAGCAAATAAAATATCCAATGTTATGATGAAGATGGAAACGTACCAGCTGACTGTCAAGTTTATTAATACGTGGTCTGTAAGAAACAGGATCACGACGGAATGTGACGTTCAAATTCTTCAAGAACGTGTTGCAACCGGTAAGCAAGCTCTGTGGCTTAGTGGCAATAGCATCAACAGAGGGCTTGCCCTCGAAGACGATGACACGATCAGCCAAATACGTAGCCATGATGAAATCGTGCTCAACAATAAATGCGGTCTTCTTAGCATGCAAGATAAATCGCTTAATGACTTTCGCGCAGATAATACGTTGCTCGGAGTCGAGATAAGCTGATGGTTCATCAATAAGATAAATGTCAGCAGGTTGACCCAGGGCGAGGACAATGGCCACTCGCTGGAGCTCCCCACCTGACAAGTTTTGGACCTCCAAATCAATAAGATCATCAATGCGCAAAGGCTTGCAAACATCAGTCTGAAACTGAGGCAACAAGAAAGACGCACGAATCTTCTTGAAGAATAGCTGGCGGACAGTACCGGAAAATTTCGGGCTGATCTTCTGAGGTTTCATACTTACAGACATCTCGCCGACCTTCTTTCCACTATCGGGAATGAGACTGCCAGCCAACATACGACAGAATGTAGTCTTTCCAGTGCCATTCTCACCCATCATAACAATGATCTCGGAATCAGTGAATTCGCCGGCTTGAATTCGCAGTCTGAAATCGCCCATAGTCTTCTGCATAGATGGATACTTGAAGCTTCTGCTCTTGTCCAGTGGAATAACATCTGACGCATCTGCAAGGCGGAATTGCAGTGACTCTTCTCGGAATCGCAAGTTCTCAGTAGGAATATTGCCATCGAGGAAAATATTAATACCTTCTCGGACGGAGGACGGTAAACTGACAACACCATACACAGATGGAACACCGTACAAGATACACACAAAGTCCGACAGGTAATCCAAGACAGACAAATCGTGCTCGACGACGATAACATAGCAATCGTGACGCAATAGGCCACGGATAACCAACGCAGCATTCAATCGCTGCTTGACATCAAGGTAAGACGACGGCTCGTCAAACATGTACACGTCCGCTTCCTGGACACATGTCATGCCGATAGCGAATCGCTGAAGTTCACCACCGGACAATTGTCCAACATCACGTTCCAGAACATCACGCAATTGCAAATTATCTAGAATTTCCTCAAAGTTGTCTCTCTCCAGTCTGGCCTTCAGCAATTCCTGAACCTTGGTCACTGCGCCCTTGATTGCTCGCGGAATGTGGTCGACATACTGTGGCTTAATGATTGCCTTCAAGTTATCCTCCAGCACCTTAGTGAAATAGTTCTGAAGCTCACTACCTCTGAAATATTTCAAAATCTCTTCCCAATCCGGCGGACTATCGAAGCGGCCGAGATTAGGCTTAAGCTTTCCAGCTAGGATCTTCAAAGCAGTGGATTTCCCGATTCCGTTTGTACCCACGAGACCGAGCACCTGGCCAGGTCGAGGCGTGGGCAGACGATGCAGTTTGAAAGAGTTTGCAGAGTATCTGTGGGTGACTTCTTTGTCCAGATTTGTTGGCAAATTGATGATGTGAATGGCGCCAAAGGGGCACTTCTTTGGGCAGATACCGCAACCAATACTATATGGCCCCATTAGGACATGCAACCAGATCTAAGGCAGAACGCATACTAACCATAGAGTCTCGGAAATAAAGGCAATCTTTGATTCGGGTGTGACTTCGATACAGAGCTTGCCGGTTCTTACAACTGGACACGATTTCCGGCACTCCTGCCTACATTTCTACATTGATCAGCAATCCGATTTATTCCAAATGATGTCCACAGAATAAAAAACGTACCTTTGGTTTGCACTTGTCAGCATTGACAATCGCAATTCTAAAGAAAAAGTAAGTCAATAAGTCTAAAATCGTATATCGAATCCAGTCACCAACCTTGTCAATTTATCAGACATGGCTAATAAAATCTATATCCTAATCAAACCGTAACTATCCTGACTAGAATGCTGCTTCCAGAATATGTGGCTCTGTAATTCCGTTCTGGACACCGATGATGATTTGTGTCTGCAAAATTCGTCAATATTTTTTCGCTTCTATTCGTATTCGGTCCCATCTCTAATTTTTTGCTCTCTCTCGAATACAGTACCCTAACCCTTATTACATTTCAGTGGCGTTCGATTCGTTGGAGCAACTCTGACTTATTTATTACGTAAGATTATACGAAGTTCTGACACAAATCCCATTGGTGTTACATTGGCTAACCGTGCCTTAAGTAGGCGAGGCTAAGGGTGGTCAACTAATTCATAAATTCATGCGTTCATTCACACCAGCTCCGGATTAAATCGACCGAGACAAAAGTGATGATAATGAATCCGCTTGTTTTTTTTGGTTTGAGATCTCCAGTGATGAAATGTGGACAAGTCGCTCGTTTTTGCGTCCGGGTCAAGGCAATGACAAGAATACTACTAAGTTACGAATTGGCAATTAGGAATGTAGGAAGGCGTTCCTTAATCCTTATTGACAGAATATATCCGAGTGGACAAACAAGCTATAACTGATAAATTGGCAAACTTGGTCAATGTAATGTGCTACCAAAAGTAATAAATGATCTGTAAACAAGTAATCGGTCGCGCGTTCCCGTTGTTATGGAAACCACAAGCCACATCAACAACGCCAACGCCAACGCAAATTCCTGGAATCGTGCCTCCTGACAGCCCCTTACACCCACCCAACTTGCGCAACGCATCATTATATAGAACCACCAACACCGCTCTCTAATTCTGCGCTTACTAAGGGCACTACTAACGGCGTAGACTTTCGCTTACTTTGGTTTTATTCCATTAGGTGAGCAACTGCCCTGAAGCTATGAATCCGACATTTTCCTTGTTTGGAGTCTGAGTTGGCGTCTCTTTCGTTTTTCTGTTCTAATTACATTAATTTTAGTGCTTTAATGGAATGCCCAGTATGTCGTCAAGTTTAAGCATGTTTTCAATTGAGAGCAACTCTGCTGAACGGGACCGCGCGTCACTAGAAAAAAGTCTATCGCGTGAATTGGAACAATCCGGCATGAATTTTGGACATAATAATGATGATGGGGAAAGCTCATCTGACGAGCAGTTTATGGGCGGAATGTCGTCCCTATTGCTACGTGACCAGGACCTAGATGAGGGAATCAGTGCCGCGGGTGATGAACTAGATGCCGCGCTAAATGAGTTAGATGGTGCGGTGTCAACGACGTCTTCCTCTATTGTTGAAAGTATTGAGTTGGGACGTGGTCTACCAACCGGATCGCCGGAAGTACTGAAGTTTGAGTATGAGAAGCTATTCTACTGTTTCTGACATGAGACTTCTGTAGGAGCCATTATTTTCGACAACCGCGCGGAAGACGTCTCAAAGAACCAGTCCCAGTGAAATGCATCGACATATATCCACAACATCGTTTTCACCTGTACAACCTAAGCAGCAAACTACTCGCCGCGCATATTCCCAGTCTACGCCAAAGCGCGCCACTTCGCTCGAGGTTATCACTGAGCGTTCTCTGTCCGACTTGAATCGACCTCGGAGTCCCGCCGAAAGTCGATTTGGAAACAAAAGAATATCTGCAGCAAAAATTCCAACTTCGTTCAAGAATACTCAGGACCTTTTAATGTCACTGGGGATGAATACCGAAGAGAACGACAAAAAGCTCGCCTCAGCACGCCAGGATTACGAGACGGTGGCGTCAGCACACGAGTCGGGAGATGATCCGAGCATCAGGCTACCAGATATTACTGGGATATCCTCTCTGATATCTAACGGTGACACCAAAATGAGCTTTGGAAAGTTCAAGCACAAAAATATTGGGTCTATTCCTATTTCCGATGATGATCAAGGTATACGTCACCTTTGATCTGTCAGAATCGAATAGCTAGCTAACGATTTCAATATAGCTATTTTAAGCGCCTTGCGTACAATGCAAGAACGTATACAGAAGTTAGAGACAAAAAACGCGTCATACAGAACAGCAGTTATGAGCTTAGAATCAGAGCTGCGACAGGCCCGAAAGCAACATGAGCTTGCCACCTCAAAAGCCAAGTACTTAGAGCAGCAGTTGGAGCAGCGGCGACGTGAAACTGTCGGCAGTATTACACCGGCCGATAAGCAGAAGATACAGAAAGCATTAGAGAAGGAACGACAGAGTTGGCACGAGAAACAGTCAATTTTAAAACTTCGCATTGAATCTCTAGAACGTGAATTGTCTCTTCAAAACATGCGACACCGACGGGTAGAGGATGAACGCAATGAGACCGTCAAGTCATTAGCTGAAGCTCTGGAAGAAATTGACAGGTTAAAGGAGGTGAACAATAATCTGAAGTCTCAGCTGAGACGAGGAACTCAAACCAATGACGCGAAAATTGAGAAGCTCTCCACCAAGCAACGACTACTAAGAGAGGCCAGGAATTTGAAGAAATCTAAGGCCTTGAATACTTATGATGTAGACGAAGAAGACTTTGGCGTACCTGTGGAAACTAATGATGAGGTAATGCCCCATAAATTTGAAATTTGGCATTTTAATTAACCTGAATAGACGGTTGGCCTGGAACCTGTATCAAAGACTACAACGAGGAGAGAGTCAATTGCTCGAAATAAGTCGACCCGAGTCACACGAAAGAAACCGTCCAAAGTGCAATCATCCAAACTGCGGAGCACTTCGTCTTCTCGGCATAAGCCCAACAAGGAACGAATTGAAGAGAGTGAATCTGAAGATGTGGACGACGACGACTTGAGCTCAAGTGATGTGTCTTATGCAGACGATGTGAGCGATGTAGAAAGTGCTTATAGCGATGCCTCCTCTGTCACCGAACAGGTATAATTTTCACCGTGATGACAAATTTCGGTCGTTCAGCGAACTAACTGAGGATGCAGGTCTCTCGACCACATCGCAAGCATCAAACTAAAGGAAAGAGGCATTCAACTGGCGAAGCGAGAAGCCGCAATGCTAAGCCAGAGGTTCAGGCGCGTACTGTCTATGTTGACGACATACCGCGGCCCAATGTCAATATGCGGAAAGCTATGGATAGTATTTCTCAACACGATCCAGCTCTCTGTACTGTGTGCTCGCGGAGGCGATACAGGAAGTACCAGCTCAATAACAAGGAACAGCCATTGTGGCAGTATGCAACAGCAACGGCTCCTCAGGATCAGCCAGAACATCGAGAGCACTGGGAGGAGGAGAATACAATTCGCCCATCTATGCGTCCAGAGAATGCAGTTACTACAGTGTTGAGTCAGTTGGAAGATGAGTTCAGGCATCTGAAGTTGTAAGTTAACATTTCCCATATTACCGGTTAAATTCGTAGCCAGAGAATTAACAAATGTTGGACTTAGTCAATATCAATCTCATGTTGACAAATACGAGCATCTGGATCCAGCGGTAAGCAAGCGCAAGCGGAAAGCTCTCGTCACCAGACTGAAGGAAATTATTGAGGAGTTGGAAACTAAGGCAGATCAGATCTATGCCCTCTATGATGTGCTAGAATCCACTGGAATGGGACCGCGTCCATGGTTGGGAGGGGAGATGTCTGCATAAGTGTGCGGAGATAGACGAAGGAAATATTTTAACACCAGGTTAGAAACAAGTTGCCTCACGCGATAATTAATTCATATATACACGTCAATTAGTTTATAGGGGCGAGCTCTTGGTTTTGGAAGGCAACTCTGGCTCTAAATAGTTGATGAATACTTTTTTGAAGTCTGCGGAGTGAGAATTTATTGAGAGGTTGGAAGATGGTCAAGTAATCAGGTTGTTCGTCATTTGCATTACTATATCATTTTTGTGTAATTTAACTTCGGTAATATTAAAGGGTCCCAAGCATGATTGACTTGTAAGCTGTGAAACGAGCAAGCCACCGTTGGAAAATTAAGACGTCGAATTCCGTCGGAAATCGGTCGACAGGGTGGCAGGCTAGATTGCAGCTCATATCTTTCTTGGAACTTAAGCTATGCCAATAAACTTCTATCAAGACAGAGGGCAATGGCTTCACATATTTCAGACCATTGGAAATCGCGATTTTGATAAAATCACGAAAGGTCGCAATAATGCTCAAAGTTCCGACATTTCTCAAGGAACAGCAGATCCCGGCAATCAACAGTGATCATGACTTTATGATTATCGTACAAACTCTTTCTATTACACTTTCATTCTTCATTTTAGTTCGAACGTGCACGACCTGATAACCTTGCATTTTTAAATCGGCTTATTTTTGCTACTTCGCCATTTTCATCCAATGGCACGAAATCCATTTCTGAGACTTTGAGTGAATATCCACCTTGTTTGTCAATCAGTTTCTGTCGCATGTGATGGTAAGCGACGGCGATCTCTTGTCTGTGTATTTCCGGATCGAGCGTCATATCGTCGTCGATATCGTCTTCGACATCATCAGTTGTGTGTTCCGGCATGATTTTGGTAGAGACCGGTTGTGGTTGCATTGTTGTTGATGGCGGCCTTGCGTCCGTATTCGTTGTTCGCCCTTTCTTGAACAGTGATTGTTTTTTCCTCCCGTCTGACGGTGTGCTTTGGTCAAACGGTCTCTCGACGATTGTCTCCGATAATAAAGGTAATTTGGAGCCTTCATCTACCTCTGCCTTCAACTCATCCTCCAATTGCATATGCGATGGAACAGCGTGATTGGGACTAATGTTTTCCCGTATAAGGGCCTCGATATCAACTAGCTCCGATAATTGTGACGATGTGGCGTTGCCTGATCGATTTTTAGGAATCGGTCGCCCGATGATGAAAGGGTTCGATTTGTTGCCTGCTCTGCGACTTGGCTGTGGTGGACGTTGCCGGGACCCCGGCTTAATTGATGGAATTGGAGGTGGTGGCTCGCGTTCCTTTATGACATCAAACGGTGCATTTCCGTTGAACTTGTCTGGCTCTGGAATCGGACGGTCCTTCTCGATTGTGCTGTTGGTCGATCCCGCCCTACTACTTATGGAAGACTGATGTTTGGCTGAATTAGGTCGGACCGGTCTACGATCCAGTATTTGTCTTTCAAAAATATCGCTATGCACTTCAGTTGATCCACGAGATTGCTTCATGGCTTGTACTGCATTTTCAACACCGGAAACATTTTGCCTGTTTAATTTAAACCGTGAAACTTTCTTTGGTTTTGGCTCATCATCATGCTCAGGCTTAAGCTCTTCTGACGCAATTTTGCCGTGATCGCTACGAGACGACAGGCCCGATGACGTTGACACCAACGCGCTCGGCAGCTTCGACTGGAAGTGCTGCACTGCGACTTTCCCAGAAAATCTGACCTGCTTGCTCCCGGTATTTCCATTGGGAAATTCACACTCAAGGCTCGTTTCGGAAAACGTAGTAGGTTGTGGTTCAAGGGTAGGTGTAGGCCGAATGCATTCGGAGACATTTCCATTTGCATCCTTTGTCGCAGGCGGCGATAAGGAGCCGTAAAGTACAGGTGTATCGAGTCCACGTGGCAAGTACGGAAAAAACGTACCTCTGGTCCTACCGTACTGATCTTCATCTTCCTCATCGTCATCATTGTCGTCGTCATCGAATGATTCGGAGTGATCGTCGTCATCATCATCGTTTCCAGCTAACGTCCATGATAACTGCCCGTCTGTAATTTCAAGATCCAGGATATCTTCGGCGTCCTCCTCCTGTTGTAGGTCAATTTCTTGGGCTATTCGTTCGATCTCGAAAAGGTCACTGGATATACCAGAGGGCTTTACTTGGCGACGAGGGTTCAAGGACGATGATGACGACTGTGTTTGCTCAGTAAATGTTGGTTGAGAAGGCATTGGCACTGTGCTTGTAGGAATAGAGTCTATTATGTGAAGAGATGATTCCGATAGGGACGACGCGGCTGATTGCTTCGCGGATAGAGCTTCTTTTAGCTCTTCGACCGGTGGATCGTCTGAATCTTTCTTCGCCGTCTTCAAAATAGATTTTGGCTGCGGCAGAATCTTCTCCTGGGAAGCTCGTGAGGGTACAATGACAGAGGGTGGCTGAGTCTCGAGATCCGAAATATCTTCAATACGATCATTTCTCCCTATCGGCGATGTCTGACTTATACTTCCTAGGCTGGGCGTTGACGGGCCAGGTTCAAATTGCTTCATGATTGCGTTTAGTTTCTCCTCCGCAAATTGCTCCAGCCCGGTTGTCGTCTGAGGTTTGACGCTGGATTCTGCCGAACGATTCGTCAGCTGGCCTAGCACAGAAGACTACAGGTATAGCTCACCAATAATATTACCACCTTCGTCTAATTCCTCGCGAATTTCCATCATTGGCAACCCGGATTCATCATCGACGATCAACTGATCCGGTTTACCAATAACTTCCAAAGCCATCAGCTTGCGCTCCAGATTGGCAATCTGAGCCTCGCCCTTGGCAATTGATTCGCGCAAATCTGAAAAAAAACACCCCATTAGAATAGCCTTATGTACAGACAATCAATCCATACATTCCACTCGTCTACCTGCCATTTGTGACGCATGGTACGCCGAATGCTCAATAATGTATCCATCACCCACAGCTGTATAAATCTCGTTCGTGTGCACCACCTGCGCTTTCACCAAGGCTCTAGGTCCAATCCGCACAATGGTCTCACGTGTCAGTGCCCGATTACACGTCTCTAATGTGTCCTGCAGAGCAACATAGTTCCGTTCATCAGCTTCGATCTGTTCGACTCCTTTCCGAAGTGCTGCGATAGATGACTGCAACTGTGCCGCATATGGAGAGAAGATTCCAGATGTCGTCGACGACTCCGCTTCGGACGGCGTCTGAGTTGCCATTCCTATACGCTAAGTATCCGTTGGTATCGACTAGCGCAGCAGAGTCGGATTACCTTCTGGTTCGTAAATATATGCTTGAACTGGTGTCAAGAAATACTGGGTTAGGGCTTGGATGTCCCAACGTCCACACTCTGGCTTCATAGTAGATCAGCATTAGTCATCGGACTTTAAATCAATTGACTACGTTACCAGTAGCCAATTTCTCGCATAACTGATAGCAATGGATGGAGTTTCACGAGTTGAGGATGGTGAGTACTAATGGCACTTTGATCTATGGCTTACTGTGGAAGCTGACTGATAGCTAGAGGTTTGTCCAATCTGCAAGCTGGACACGTACATGAATCCTTCAATGCGATTCCTGATCAACACGGAATGCTACCACAAAATGTGCGAGTCATGTGTTGACAGAATATACTCGCAGGGACCGGCTCCATGCCCCTATCCGAATTGTGGCAAGACGTTGCGCAAGAACAGGTTCAAGCGGCAGGTGTTTTCTGATGTGGCAGTTGAACGGGAAGTGGATGTGCGGAAGCGAGTGGCAAAGGTGTTCAATCGGCGACGAGAGGAGTTTGCGTCATTAAAGGATTATAATGATTATTTGGAGGAAGTTGAGATGGCAATTTTCAATCTGGTTAATAAGGTTGATGTGGAAGCCACAGAGGCGAGGCTAGAAGCATACGAGGCAGCGAATGCGCAGGCAATCGCCGCCAATGCGAGCCTACAAACTCAGGAAGCAGAAATCGCAGAACATCTGCGGAATTTGAGTGAAGAGCGGCGGCGACAACAGCGGACAATAGCATTGGAGGAGTCATTGACTGCGCAAGAACTGAAGCGTGAAGTTGAGAGGAAAGTTATTAAAGAACTGGCGAATGCGAAAGAAGGCGAAGCGGAAAACGCTGTTCGGAAGGCGGTCGCGGCAGCACAGAAAACAATGCAACTCAAGAAATCATCTGCTAGACGCAGTGGCAGAGATACGCCGACAGTGTCGTTTGAAGATGCTGCATTGTTGATGATCAACACTAAGTTAGCGACGCCGGATACTCGCGACGATTTGCCATATGATCCTCTTGAACGAGAGGAGTACACAAATGATTTCTACACCGTGAGGGATCATTACTACGATCCATTCTTGGATAATATCGAGAATAGTCCGCATGCAAAGGCAGCTGGATTTGGAGTTAAGAGTGTGTATGAGCAAGTATTGTTTGAGGCGTTTATGGGACTTGGATGTTTTATAGAGCATGAAAAAGTACGCCACAGTGGTGTCGTTGCAACATAGGGAGTAGCGCATATTTTAACTATATGTCACCATATTTTATGGAGTTAGGCGTTGTCTTGTTGGAAAAATACATTGGCTAGTTGAAGTTACACATCATCATAGTTTACCCGAATGTCCGAAGTATCAACTATTCTGCAGCCGGAATCGATCTTGGCGACCTCGCCTTGCGTCGGCTCTCGTGGATGATGCGGTGTGCCGTAGTAACTTTTATAAATCGCATTGGCCTGGCGTCTAATCTCTGTGTCCAGCGTACTATTGCCGCCAGACATTTTATATCCCAGTCCATACAGCAATTTCTACAAATTGAACGTCAGATATGTCAAGGGGCCGCTACATTATAACTAACGGCTTACCACTTGAGTCTTGAGACACGTGTTGTACCGCTCCTTTGCCAAACTACACACGTTTTCCTGCCGCTTAATATCCTCCGGCATGCGTCCGTCTCTCCAATTAACAGGCAAATCCAAACACTCATCAATCACATGCTGGAACTCCTCGCAGTTCGCGTCAGCAGCCCTGTGCATGTATTTCCGCCGCTCCTCGCGCGATATTGGATGCAACCTGAAATTTCGAAGCGATACTAATCGTTCGGCCATCTCCTTGGTCAGTCCGATAGTGACTGAAGACTCGAGAACAGCTTTCCGGCGGAGCGAAGGCGTGTTGGCTGCATAAAAGGCAATCAATTCTGGATCCTGGATAACTTCCTTGTAGTCGGGTTCGCTTGATTTGAGGACTGGCTTGCTCTGTCGAGCTAACGACGGAAAATAAGCCGCTAATCCCATGTTAAGCAGCAAATCCTTAAGAGATATCAAGTTGGGATATACGGAAGCTAGAATAATGTACAGTTTTGTATTTTCGCCGAGACTGTCAGTATATTTCTTTTTATTGTTTTAAAAAAAACCCGACCACAAGGTGTAGTTTCACCTAACCCGCACTACTCTCGGTATCTGCACATGATAGTCAACACACACCTCACAGATCCCGACTCCAACCATCGAATATTTGTCCACTTACCGGTCTCAACATTCGACCTTCACGACAATATGTCCGCACCAACAGATCGTGTAGCGCGAATAGCATCTCGTGTTCGTGGCGCAGGGTATGGTCGTTATTATAGATGTTTACCACAGGAATTGCATGACACTGATTCAGTAGGACGCGTAATATTTCAACTTCGTCATTCGCGATTTCAGTGCCTAGAGTACGCACGCCCAAGTCCGGCAATAGGAAGAAATCGCTACAGAGTGCACGACGGAGCAAGACCCCGGGATCGAGAGGGACAGCGTCGGATAGGAAGACCGATCCAGCCGCGGTACAGGTAGCAAGTACTTCTGTCTCGGCAGATGCTTCGGCGGTGCGGAGTAGTGGGCAAGTTACAGTTTTTGCACGGACGCCACAGTATGCGAAGCGATCTATGCCTCTGAGGAGGATGCCTGATAGTACAGGTGGAAAGAGTAACAAATCAAGACAGCCGAAGACAACCCCGAGGGGGAACACTGGGACTTCTCCACCACAGTTAGACTTTGAGCGTGAAGACGAAATGATTGAGCACGAGTACGAACAGGAGCTGGAGGACGAAGAAATTGCTAATCAGAAGGGCAAGTCGTTGTCAGAAGCAACTCGGAAAGACCCTTCATTTAGGGCCACAGAGGAAGAAGACATAACAAAAGAGGATACAGTTCACGAGAATAGTCCAAAAGACCGCGAAGTGTATGCCGCTTACGACTCGGACACAGATCCAGTATACGAAGCAACCAAGCCCGGTCAGTCCAAATCTGCACATTCGACAAAGCGGAAAGCATCACGTCCAACATCAGCCGGCGCTGCGAAAAGGAAGAAACAGACTACCGATGCCGACGCTGTGGCTGGCATAGATGACACGCAATACGTGCGCATCATGACACATAGACTTCCATCAACAGGCGGCAGTCGCGGTGTGCCAGTACTGTCTGACGTAGATGTCGTATCGCAGGTTATTTCGGAACAGATTTCGTCGTCGGTGAATACACAGTCGAAAATATTTCGACGCAAAGTTCTGGAAGCGTACGCTGAAGAGCTTGAGATTCGGTTTTCGGAAATGTGCGACGCCGTCAATGCGCAAGGAGTATTAGCCCGCGCCACAAGAAAGGCGAGGCGAAATGTAATGGAATTGAGAGATCAGTTGTTAGCTCTTCGAAAAGAACGACGAGATATTGCGGATGAAGTTGTCAGTATTCGAGCAGCACACATGAAAGGGAGCATGGAGGCAAAAGCGGAGAACTTGGTCAAGGAAGTATTGGATGCTGTCTCTGGCGTGAAATCTCGGGGGGCAGATATACCTGCCATTGGAGCGGAGGAGGATGCTCCTGGTGACGGGCATTCTGAACCGCGCATAGGAATTATTGCAGAGCTACAGAAAGTGGTGCCCTTAGTTTGCGGCCACGCCGGAATCTTGGGACGATTACGAGAATTCAATATCATGTTAGAACAGAAGGAAGAGGAGTTAGCGGTGTTATAATCTTGTATGTATTGTAGAATACTGCACTATATCCTTGCATTATCATCGTCGCCTGGGATCCAGCCTTCCGGCAATTCACTCCCTCTGACAATCAGCGAGTATACGGCTCTCTCGACCTTGTCGACCGAGTTGTACAACGTATTCAATTTTTTCACAAACTCTGCGGATGACGAATGTGAAGAACTGTTCACTCGCAAGCCCGAAAATCCTATCCTCAACGTCCGTAGGAGCTGACATATCTGCTTTGCGATGGTCGACACTTCGACTACACCCGACGCGGTAACTTCATATAGATTTGTAATTGCGAACCGCATGAGTTCGCCAGTTGTGTCAAGAAGACCTTAGGCAGTTAGTATTTGATGATGCATTGGAAAATCGAGCATACCTAGGATATAGTCTGAGTAAGTGACCAAAAATTCATGTCCAATTAATTTCTGCACCTCTTCATGCGAAAGGATCCATCGTTCCATCAGGTATTCTCGAAACAACAATGCCTCGATCTAGCCGGCACACATTAATACCATATCCCAGCATCCCAGACAGCGAACGTTCTTACATATTCCTGTATAGCCCCCGATATTTGTCGCTGATATCTACAAGAAGTCAGCACTACTCCTTCAAAGGAGTGAAGACCTTAGATTACTTACCGCCATGCACCTGCACCTTGGAAATCGTCCTTGACAGCGCCAAATGCATCTTTTATCGTCCGCTCCAGTCCACAAATATCGCTAGCGATTTTGGATTCTAGCTTGATCCCCGCCTTGTTCACATCATCACGTTGGATTTCAGCATCGGCATACTTCACCCGTTGAAGTGCAAATATACTGTTTCCACACAACGTTAGTCATGGAATTTCAGAGTTCATACCGTAGTCATGAATTCCAACATTTTCTTGCTAGCGGCAGTGATATCTCGCGAAGCTTTTATAACGCGATCCCTCGCGTCGTGGTGCGCGTCCAGCGCAGCACCAAAGGACGAGAACAGAGCTGTAACTGTCTCCCGGTCGATTGTGGCAACTGAGACTGACATCGACATTGATAGTTGCGTCAAAGGTCAAACTATGCCGCACTCGGCCGCTAGTCATGGCTTGCATATCAAAATCCTTGTGCGGCTTGCACGGTCAGTCCCGGCGGGCGACCTTATTTCCTTCATACTCTCACGACTTAGGTAACTTACCTCTTAATCGACTTTTTATTCGTACGAATATTCGTGTCCAGCCCTAAAATTTTAGCAGGTGGTACATGTAGGCACACAAAAGTCGTCGCAGTAAATATAAGTCGCGGTGCGACTGGTAGCGACCAAGAAGTGTCTTGCACATACGCACCTTTATGTGAACTCGTGAAGCTGACCAGAGGTACTGTGAATTAGTTACTGAGTCTTTAGCGTGTATATCATCTCGCCACTGCTCTACCGCATCCTATATACTCTTTCCCTGAGAATGCCACGGAATCCCGAGAAAAGCACGAAAGATGTTGTCGCCGATCTCGATCTCCACTCATTTGGAGATACACGGGGTGTTCTCGTCAGTACAATGAACGATATCCCAGGTTATCGAGTCGTACGTGTAATCAGCACTGTCTACGGGCTCACCGTCCGCTCTCGGAATGCATAGCCGACATTGGGGCCGGCTTCAAATCGTTGATTGGCGGCGAGGTGGGAATCTTTACGAAAATGTTATATGACAGCCGGAATGCAGCCGTCGACAGGATGGTTGGCGAGTGCTTGGCGAAAGGAGGAAACGCTATTATTGCCATGAGATTCGAGAGCGGAGAAATGGAAGGCAGGTTTGCTGAAGTATGTGCATATGGTTCCGCCTGCATCATTGAGAAGATCAATTGATAGATTCTAAGCAAAATTTGGATGTGGAAGTATACGAATGTCTATTAGTATTAGTTTATCAGAACAAATGTTATTACAGCCACCATAGTTTCGAAGTATACTGCGAAGCTAAATGTTGGGCTTCAACATGACGGCAATCAGCTGTAACTATCTTTCACGAAGTGCACGTAATAACTCTATAGTTCGATACAGTTTCCCTTGTTCGTCGTCCAATGCTAGCAGAGAGAAGACCAATCGCCGGCTTAATCTCCACTCCGGTGAAGGCTGCTCGATATAACGCGCTGCCCATCGATAGCGTAAACAGAAACAAAAGCACAAATTATACAAAAACACTCAGCCACCTTCCATTGCTGCGTTTCTTACCTTTTTACTCTATCACTTGTAACCCACTCACCTACCCTTCAGTTCAAACCATTTGTAGCTCCATTTCTATTGGATTGGTACTAGAAAGGACTCGGCAAGATACGCCGCTGACTTCAGATCTGCACAGCTGCTGTTGGAAGGACAGGAAAGCTATCGATTAATTTAAGGACTTCAAGAGCCCGGAGTTCATTGGCATTTAGTACTCCGTGTTTCAGCGGTAGCCTTAAACTCGATCGTACGAAAATGACAGAGGTATTTATTGACTCAACGTTTGGCACTAACAAGCATGGATGTTATGACCTTGTCTCTCCACCTCTATCCTACTTGCTACTAGATACACGTGGTGTCCAGGAGGAAGGCAAGAGGGAATTTAGGCTGACAGCGTGGCTGCGGTCGACCGCACTACGAGCTATGGCCAACTGCACCATCTCTTCAATTATGGAAACGGCCGTCACGGTCAAATGGATACGACTGTATTTTACATTGCAGCTGTCAACTGGACTCGAATAATGGACAGGTTTTGTCGTTCTTTCCTTGTTAATTAACTGTAGATATACTTTCCAGTGAAGTCGTCACGAAAAGACCGAAACCATTTGACGGTTAGTGGCACAATCACTGAACTGAAAATTTAAATGCCCTAAGATAGGAAGCTAAAAACTTATCGTCGACATATGATCTACTTCCGACGATACAGTTATTTTGTTTTATCTACTTAAGATCAGGATTGGACGACACTGAACACTACCACGATATGCCGTTATCGCAGTAGCAAACGCTATTTAATACGCATTATTACCGTGGATAGCGTATTGGCACACCATGACGACCAAATACTACCGTACACGTAAACTGGATAAATAATAGTTTTTATTCTAATAATGTAATATATCTTCGCTCTGGGTTGCTATTTCGAAAAATAAATAGGATGGTCTAGTTAGTGATTCCTTCGCATGGTTGATCCGCTAGGTTGCCGATCATTTTATAACTTATTATATCTTCATCCCACACTCCCAACACATCAAAATCAATGCTGTACACTTGATTACAAAGACTAGCTACTATCAAGGAGAGTGGACGATGTGCATGGGTGATGATTGTTACCTGAGTCCTGAGAGTAGGCAGGATATAAGGTCACCGGCACGTAACCTTGGTTTTCATCTACAAGGCTCAACGAGAAATAGTTGTATGTTTAGATCGTCCATGAAGCACCTCGCACTACCAGTAGTGCGAGGTGTTTACTCGATTCACGTAATATCCAAGAAACAGCACAAAATCCTGCGAATACATACCGCCACGCGGTAAGAAATCGCTGTACACATCATAAACCACAAAATCTATAAGCATATAAACACCTCAACAACCGGGCACAACTAGTCATCCTAGCGATCGACGCTATATATGATTACCGACTATGACCCAATTGCAGAGCTATCTCGCACCGCCTTGACCGTCTAGACGCACTCCAGAACACGGAGGGTGTTGGTGTGGCCAAGACCTCCCGTCCATCCCTGGATAGCAATAACGACTTCGCCGCGGCCGAGAATGCCGAGCTCGACAGCCTGGTCCATACCCCACTTAAGGCGCTCCTCGACGTCTTCGGACCACTTTCCCGAGTCCGACTTCTTCGGTACATCATAGAGGAATGGGTAGACACCACGATACAAGTGCGAATATCGCGCGGCGACAGGGTTACGCGTGACCATGAGAATGGGACATGTCGGGCGGTACTTGGAACAAAGACGCGCAGTAGTACCGGAAGTGGAGAGGACTATGATAGCCTTGGCCTGCTGCTCGAACGAGGCGGACACAGCAGCCACAGCAATGGTCTCGACAGTGTCGGTCGGGCGCGGGGTGAGATATCGGAGGTCGTTGAAGAGAGGCGGGTAGCAGATGGCCATCTCAGCGAGTAGACAAGTTTCGTGCATCATTGCGACGGCCTCGACGGGGTAATTGCCCTTCGCGGTCTCGCCAGATAACATGACGCAGTCAGCACCATCCAAAACGGCATTACCGACATCGGACACCTCAGCACGGGTAGGACGGGGGTTGTAGGTCATGCTGTCGAGCATCTGAGTCGCGCAAATGACAGGCTTGCCCGCAAGGTTGCATTTCGCGATCATCATCTTCTGAGCAATAAAGACCTCGCTCGCAGGAATCTCAATACCGAGATCACCACGGGCAACCATGACACCATCAGTCTCCTTGAGAATGTCATCGAAGTTGTTGAGACCTTGCTGGTTCTCGATCTTGGCAATGATCTGGATTTGCTTGCCCTCCTCACCCAGCACCTCACGGATGGCAGTAATATCGGAGCCCTGGCGGATGAAAGAAGCAAAGACCATGTGGACCTTGTTCTTGACGCCAAACCGCAAATCCGCCTTGTCCTTCTCAGAAAGAGGAGGGAGATCAACGTCAGTTTGTGGAAGGTTGACGCCTTTGCGTGAGGAGATCTTGCCATCGTTGAGACACACCACCTTGAGGTTGCTATCATCGACGATCTCGAGGACCTTGAAAGATAGAACACCGTCGTCAACAAAGATAATACGGCCGGGGGAGATGACTTTGGTGATGTTCTTGTAGTCGAGATACATGATTTTGCTGTCGCACTTGTCCATATACTCCTCGTTGGTCGTGATGATCATCTCTTCGCCAGCGAAGATGGGGATATCAGTATCGCCAACCGTGCTACCGGTGCGGATCTCGGGGCCCTTCGTGTCCAGCGCGATGGCGAGAGGTCGACCAGGTTGAATGCGCTCAGCCTCGCGAGCATTGTCGATGACGCTCTGGTGATACGAGTGTGAGCCATGGGAGAAGTTCATCCGTACGACATTGAGACCAGCTGGTCATGATTAGCTTATGGTGAATAAAGTACAATCTAGTAATAGAATTTGCGCAGTATATAAAATAGTTGTGGTCTGGAGAGAAAAAAAAAGGCTCTGTGGCCAACCTGTGTTGCAGCGTATGAGACGCGTGGAAACATCTGACCGTTGATTGGGGGCCGCCGAAGCCACGCAAAAAAATTGATCGATGGGAACCAGCAAGCGTCGTCGGGGCAACCACAAAATCGAGCGCGCCACTCGACACAGAAACGGCAATAAAACAAGCAAGAATTAAGCTTACCGGATCGGAGTAAATTCATCTTCTCAGGACTATTAGTTTTGGGACCTGCGGAGTGTCAGTTATGGCTCCATGAGGCTGAGTAGCAATAAGCGTACCAATGGTGCCGATAATGCCGGTGCGGCGGTAGTTACGGGCTGGCGCGTTGGTGGCATCAAGACGCGAGAGCCACTCAATGGTGGACGAGGCCTCGTTATTGAAAAGCATGTTGGCTGTACCGTGAAGGACGCAGAGTGGTTAAAGGGGGAGGGGGCAAAGAGTAAAGAGGGTGGGGGGGAGAAGTAGAAAGGCGAGCAGAGGTGAACGCAGGATTTATTGCAACGACGCCGAAGCATTCAAACGATAGATAGTGCTCACACGGCAGGTGCGCTTGCGACGCATATGAGCAGTGATAAGACACATACGCTGCATTCGATTTTACGTAAGTGTGCACAGGCATTATAGATTGTACACAAGTCAGCTCAACATTTTCCTAGACTTTTATTTTGATATGATGTCCAATTCAAAGCTCAATGCAACACGGTCATGAACATTTCGTATATGCCAATCCAATTGCTGTCTTGATTATTATTATACCATGCCACTGAGCAGTACTGGCGCCGTGCTAACATGTGCGGCCAGTCTGCAATGTGCAGTAACTGTTGAGTCGTGATGGGACCCAAATTATGCCGGTCCATTGATTATCCGGCAGACACACCAGAATAAGTAGTCCGACCAATGAATGGGTGACCAGCTGACAGGCCCATTAGCCACTTTCCCAACGATTGCACGCCCTATAATAGGACAATGATAGTGGTGCGAGCTTTACAAAAGAGACGTGTCGCGTACTCACTACTAATATCGTCTATTTACAATCTATGTACATCAATATATCACTTCTTCAGCTGAACATGATAAACGCCCAGCTGCGAGTCAGTAACCCGGCTTGGACTACCCACCAGCGGATCCGCGCCTGTCTGTGTCTTCGGGAACGCAATTACATCCCGAATAGAGTCCGAGCCGTTCAACATCGCGCACAATCGGTCAAATCCCAGTGCGAGCCCTGCGTGCGGTGGGCACGCCATCGTCAGCGCGTTCAGCAGATGCGCGAACGGGTTATCCGGCTCTATCTCGCCAGCCTCGACATGCGTGCGGATCCCGGGGACTTTCAGGATGCGCGACAACACGAGCCGCTGAAGCGAAGAGTCATGAATACGTGTGCTGCCCCCTCCTACTTCAACCCCATTCACAACTATATCATAGTGTTGCCCAAATATCGTCCGCACATCAACCCATGACGACTCCTCCTCCACGGCATCCAACACCTCCGGCAGCGAATCAATGCTCGGCATCGTGAACGGGTGGTGGGTCGCCACGACTCTGCTGTAATCAAATTCGACACATCCGTTCACAACTCGGCCCGTCTCGGTCGGCGTGAACAGTGGGAAGTCGATGACCCACAATGGCGCAAGATCCTTCTCCGAGAAGTTCATCGTCTCCTGCATGATCTGCAAGCGCTGTCGTCCCAACGGAGTCGGATTCTCAAACGGCATTTGTTGTCGTGTGCAACAATAGACAACGTCGCCATCCCTGATGTCAAATTTCTTCATAATCTCGCTGGCAGTAGCTTCTAGATCAGACACCAATTTCAAATCAAACTTTGCGACGCATCGGTCCAGCCATTTGGACGGTTCTTCCTTCGACAGTCTGATCCTGTGAGACAGTGGGGTGCGCAATGTCGGACTGCCGTCTGGGGCGGATACTGCTGCTGGGAACTTCGAGTTCTCGGGGCGGAACACAAGAATTTCAAATACTGGATAGTCCGGATTTGCCGTCGAAGTGGCAAACTCGCTGAGATCGTAAATCTACGTTATTAGTATATGCACACTGGCAGCTTCAAACAAGTATATACCTCCATATTGCTTCTCAAGTCAGGCTTGTCAATGCCGTACCGGCTCATAGCCTCAATGTACCGGAGTCGCTTAAATGGATGCCGCAATTCAACGCCCTTGATCTCCTTCCACAAACGCACCAAAATCGATTCCACGATGTCTTGCACATCTGATGCCTTCACAAAGGACATCTCCAGATCTACCTGGGTAAACTCGGGCTGCCTATCCTTTCGCAAATCCTCGTCCCGGAAACACTTCGCAAACTGGTAATATCGGTGCACGCCAGACGCCATCAGCAATTGCTTGTATTGCTGAGGACTCTGAGGCAATGCGTACATCTTTCCTGCCTCCGTCCTGGAGGGCACTAAAAACTCCCGCGCTCCTTCCGGCGTTGAGCGGAATAGCAACGGTGTTTCGACTTCGGTAAACCCGTGGCCTTCAAACACATTCCGTATCAAAGTCGCGACTTTACTTCTCATGGCCAGTGCTCGCTGCAACCGAAACGAGCGAAGTTGGAGATACCGATATTTCGGATCCCAATCTTTCGCGCCTCGCATCTGCGAAACCAGATCCTCGGCTTGATTCATCGTTGTGATTCGGTCCACCACAATTTCCAGTCGCCATGGAACATTTCCCTTTGCACTGCACACATATCCCTCCACACAGACGCATGTCTCCTGTTTCATCCGGCGCAATAACGCACCACCTGGAGAGTCAATATCCGCCGACCTTGCAGTCAAATCCTCAAACAACTGAATCGTAGCAACGTCCTCATCCGACGCCTGATGCTTCTCGTTCTCTATTTGCTCAGCGGTACGATACAAGAATTGGACATCCCGCAAATTGGCAAACGCCCTTGTCCGTGACACTTTCCGAGGCGGGGAGTCAATCCAGCCGTGTAACACTACTTTGGGTGCCGGACCTTGTTGCAGTTGCATTTGAAATCTCGCATCCCGGTATAACTGCCATATTGTGTGCGTTGCTTTGGGAAAGTCGACTATTGTCAGGCAACAAACGAATTAGCTACTGAGAAAATCAAAGAAAGCCGGAGGAGCACTTACAGCGCTCCTTTAATTTCGCTATTTCATCCCGGCGCGCCGTCTGCGCGATTCCTGCTGACGGATTATGCGAGTACGACCGCCCGTATTGAATTACTCTATAGGATATGCGCAACCGCTTAAGTAGGTGCAGCGGACTCGGCTGGAGACGCATTGTTGATTATAAACGTGCGTATTCTGACAAGCAGAAAAAATCCGGCGATACGCCGCACGGGGTGTGCCGGGTTCACACGAACGTTGCGTCGGACAGTCTGTACTTTTACATGTGTTTTATATTATTCTCAACTTTTAGTAGTAACATTGTACACTACATTTGCAACTCGAACCGAGTTCCCAATTTCAATGCATTTCAATCAAACCATACATGAAGACCATACAAAACTTTTATTTCCCATCCTTGCCTTTACTACTCAAGAATCTCCTCATCAACCTGATCTCCCGGACTCCACAATCCGTCCAAACTAAACTCTTGAGCCCATTCCCGCACGATCTCCTTCTGCTCGACATTCTTCCCTGCGCGATTCTTCAAAATATTGACACCACCAATATCAGTTTTCGGCAACTCAATAGGCGGAAGACTGTACCGCTGAATTCGTCCATCTCGCCAATCATTCACCACCGCCATCGCCGCAGCCTGTAAATTCGGGATGCCGCCCTTTCCAATTCGACCCCGTTTGCGCGCCACATGCACGAGAAAGTCCGTTGTCTTGTCGAGCTTGCCCGTGTTCGCGTCAATGCGTGGCAGCAGCGCTGGGAGATCGTACACGATTTTCATTGAGTCAAAGAGCTCTGGCACGGATTCAAGTCGCTGCAGAAGTAAACTCACCGCCGGGATCGCATCCGTCATTTGCTTAGGAGGAAGTGCGCCTAGAAGAAGTAATTGCGCCTCGTCGTCCACGGAGGATTCCTGTGACATGGATTCGGATGGGAAAACAATGCCGGGAGAATCGAGAAGCTTGAGTTTGTTGTCGATCTTCACTTCCCGGAGTGAGGTCGTAACACCGGCTTCAGCGCCGACGGGACAGGCCTCTCGGCGCCCACCGAGGCGGGACGTGAGTGCGTTGATGATGGACGATTTGCCAACGTTGGGGTATCCGACGATGCCGACGACGATCGAACGCTTCAAGTCTGACTTGTTCGCGTAGGCTTTGAGAGCATGCAGTAGGGTCGTGGCAGTGCTCTGTAACGTGACGCTCTTGCGGTTGAGTTGCTGGGCGTTGGGAGCTGATGAAGAAGCTCGAACGCTGATTGTGGGGAAAAAGTTTTTAAGATAGGCTTCCCATGCTTTTTGGATGTGAGCGGGAACGAGATCAATCTTGTTGAGAACAAAGATCAATCGTTTATCAAGCGAACTTAGGATAGCCTTCTCGATCCGCTGCGACCGCGTGCCTTCTGGGTCGCGGGCATCGAGAACGTAGAGTACGACATCGGACGAATCAACAACTGTCTTGAAGATCTTGTCGTAAGATTTGCGAGAGGTCTCGGATCCCGAAGACTCGCCAGCTCCGACTGCGAATCCAGACCACTCAGCTTCGTCTTCGTCTTCGTCCTCGCCGTTCTCGTCAGTCATTTCCTCATCGTCATCCTCCGCATCTTCGAAACCCCTGGCCGCTCTCCGAGCGTATTCCAACAGCGCGTTCATCTCGCCCCCTTCTTCAATCTCCTCATTCTCCCTCTCGTCTTCATCCAACAACATCTCATCCTCAATATTCTCCTCCCGGCCTACAACTGTAGCCTTCTCCTTTGCCTCCCGCCGCCGTCTCTCACGTTCCTCCCTCGCAACTTCTTTCTCCTTCGCTAACTCTTCTATGATCTTATTCTTATATGGAAAACTGTTTGGAATCTGCTTCAGATCTATCCGTCCGCTTTGTTTCGCTCGACTCTTCCAGGTAATGTCTTTCTTGGCGAGCTTCTTCTGCTTCTTCCTTGTTGCGGCCGCTTTTTTCTTGATACCCTCACGCATCTTGGTAGACGTGCGCTTGCTCGTCGGTTCTACGAGCGTTAGCTAGGAGTAACTTTAACTGCAACTTGACATACTTCTAATCCTCATAGTTCAGCACGAATTCAAATTTGTAGCAAATTTGTTTAATGTAAAAGCACCGGTCAGACAGATTCAATGCTGGTGACTACAAGAGAAATGTTGCTGCAGACGGGTGTGAATATCTCAAAATACCGGTGGTCCAGCTGCTCAGAAAATGTTTGTAGTAGCCTTAGAAAAAAGTTTGATAATCCGCATATGGGTTAGGGGCTACAGCCGGAAAAAGTGCTGCAAACCTAACCCTCAGGTCAAACAGCAGCTTGTGGCATGCTTTTTAAGGGTAGAATTGAAATCAACTACTATATAAGAATTAACTCCAACAAAAATACAATAATTTTCCATCAGTGATTCCTATGCATACTAATGCAAATCTATAACCATTCTAAAATTAGTCATACAAGGACGAAACATTTACAAAAAATCACCCAGACCGAGATAACCTGCAACCCATCCCGTTACAAACACGGCCCAGTCATGTACTGCTTCTGAGCTAAGATGTGCACCGTCATCTTTCATCGTATGCCATACCTTCGGGAACGGAATAGGAATGACATGCATAATGGGGACGCCGCGTCTGAGGAAAGGCATATGATCGTCATCGATAAATACAGTCTTCATAACGTTATGTGCCCGTATAAATGGCTTTTGTCCCTTCGTCTTCGCAAGGCCAGCATTTCGGGCTCTTGTTTCGGTTTCCGCTAATTCACGACATGCCCATGACGTTATTTCGAAGAAGCACGGAACAGATGGAGATCCCGCGCCTAACAGATCCAGCAGCACAAACAGATCAATGTCCTGCAACGTCGACATTCGTCCAAATTGCGACGATTTCTTTTCTGATTCCCATAAATTAGCCAAATGCCGTGCACCATACAGCGAATCCATGTCGGACCACTCAACCAAAGCTTCCTCGCCGTCCATAAACATGATCTGCAATCCCGTGTCGTCTGACACCGCATCAATGTCGGACTTCCACCGCGCAAGGATGTGTGGAGTCAGTGACTCGGCTAGGTACATCAATATTGCACAAGGCACGGCTGAGTCAGTCGCGCCAATAAATCCAAATGGTGAGATCTTGGAATCGTAGTGCGCAACTAGGGTCAGATACCGGCTTGGTATATCGTCGCTTCCTGGTGGCGTAAGTCGAAAAATCAGATTTGTAAAATTTAAAACGCCCATAACTCCACCGTATTCTGGCACAGTTGCCGTAAAAGCATCGGTGAGAGCGGTCCAGTTGGAAAGTCCGTCGAAATGTGACATGATATGATCTCGAACGATCGTCGCATTATCCGATCCTGGAGATCTAGGAATTAACATTGGTGTGAGAAGCGCAACGGTGTCGCCATTACTTCGTTCATCGGCAGCGTCCGGTGAGCTCTGTGCACTGAGATTGCTAGTGGTGGTCGTATAGTAATCAGGACTGAGCGCTGGAAACGGAGGGTGCGATTTGATAAGTGACGATAGCTGAGATTCAGTTAACTGTGTCCTTTGACTTGGGAGGCATGAGACTAATGCGGATAATGCTACCAGCTTCAATAGGCCGGGAATAATTGGCGGTCGGCATTTCATTTTTATTGCTTTCTCTATTACACTGTTTGTGGCAGTTGAAGAATTGCGTAATCAGGGGTTCAGCTATGTTCATCGTACCGTTGGAGCACGATGGGGCGAAGGTTTGGCATGGTTACATACAAACTCATATATTACATAACATTTGTTGTACATGTCGCTTATCGACGCGTATCAGGATGGTGAAATAACTGAAATTACTTATTGGTTTAAAGGTAAAAGCTTTGGTGGCTAATTTCTAGTTGCCCTGGAGTTAGGTATTTTATTATTTTGATAAGCCAAAGTCTGCAGGCGAAGAAGAATTTCAACAGATATGACATTACGGCCTGGATACGGATAGTGCATTGTTTAGACAGCTCCTCAACACGATTTTGTCGAGATTAGTGATGATATTTTGGCCCTGTCAAGTACTTTCAAAGGAGATGAGGAGCTGAAATATGTTCTCGGGAAGCATTAAATTGTTAATTGAAAATCTACGGTGCACAGGGATATTGTTTAAACAGCGACTGTCGGATGTAATATAGGTTCAGCGACAATTGCTAAATTTGAATAGCCATGCCATAAGTTAATTACAGTGCAACAAGATAATGTGTAGAGCCGCACTATTCCACTCCGCCCGTCAACTTATATCATGGAGAAGAGATCGACAACGATCAATGCCTTGTTGCCGTATGAAAGTTGCGCGCTGCTGCCATGAGTCGTCGGCGGACTTCCAGCGAGCCTCCGTGATCGGACCAATCTGGTAATGTTCTCGAACGAAGTCCGTCACGGAGGAGTTGAAGTGCAAGTACACATCCGAGATTATCATCTTCCAGGGTGCCTCTGGAGAGTCCAAAGTAGTTAAAGCACTCTTCGCTCCCGCCGAGGGCCCATTGGGAAAATCGGGCGAACGTCGGCATGGACCTCAAGAAGTTTTCGTTAAGATTACCCACAAGCAAGACGACGTCTTGTTTAGCGCCAGCTCTCAATCTGCTTTCCTTTTTTTTTTTTCGAGGAGGGCGCAGCACCTGACTGACGCAGCAAGATCGCCACTGTCTCTGGGCTTGCCGGCTTACCGTCGTCTCTACTCCGGTTACTGTCTAGAACTATAGCTACTGACAAGGAATGTGGCAGTAGTGAAGTTTTAACCAACACAATCGCCGTCCAATGGACGCTCCATTCTTCTACTGCCAGGAGACTTTTCGACTCCATCGAATACAAGAACGCTTCCATGAAGGCAAGGATGTCGCGCCAATCGTCAAGTTTCTCGTCACCGCAGGATCAACTGCAGATCACCTTTGACAACGATGCCTACACCACTCGTTGAATTGTACATGTCTATACATGTACGTATATGTGTTATATGGTTGCAATGCATAAAGTTGGGATAAATGGAATTCACCGTGAATAAACCGGGTTCAGTCTTTATATCCTGTGATCCGCGCCAAGCAATGGCTCCCAAATTGAGCCGCATCGTTGGTGACTTGAACTGTCTAGGATGATAACAATAGGCCACTAAAGTCACTTCGCAGAGTTTTCCAATCACAATTGGTAAAATAATTGGAAGAAATACGCGAATTAACCCAAACCGGCCTTAGATGTCTTGACTTTAGCCATAATAGGCGATGCCATGCCAACATTTCCGGCAACACCAAGCCCGGAACCAGATATCCAGCCCATTTTTTCCAACAACTGTCTGCCTTTGTTCTCGATATCAATCTCCGGCGCGTTACTCCCTACAACATCGCCATCTCTATGTCTAAATGTGCCTGTACCACGCTTAGAAAAATCCTTAGTCACTGGACCTTTGGTCGCCTTCTTGTCTAATCTAGGAAGATACAATCTATCCTCCACGATACTCAAGGTGCCGAAATCAGCTTCCAAATGCGACCTTGAATTCTTGAACAGAATTGTAAATCTCTGCGTGCCACCACCAATAGATTTGGATGACAGATTATAGGCAGTCGCAAGAACGTGAACTGTTGCTGTTAGACGTAATTAACTAAGCAATATCCCAAAATCTTACCTGCTCTTCTTGAGTTCTTAGCCATCGGAGGAAGCGACAGCGTCGTTTGTCCCTCATTTCTTAAGAATATTTCGATCTCACGCTTAATATCAGATATCTGCATACCACGGCTATACTTCGCGTTGAGGTCCAATTTGCCTTTCTTTGCCTTCTTCCCAAGTAATCCTTCTCGTCTCAGTCGTTCGCGTTCTTTCTTCTTCTCCTTCTTCGCTGCTTTATCCTTTAGCCATTGAGATTCTAGCTGATGCCCAAGGTCTTCGTCTGAAATATCAAATTCTGGCATTTGTTTCTTTTTCTTGCGAGGCAAGAAATCCATTACTGCCGCCTCCGCGAACTGTCGCTCAGCCTCCAAGATGTCATCATCATCGTCATAATCATAATCGTCCTGATCCATATCAACATCTTCCTCTTCTTCATCGTCATCTTCGTCATCACCTTCATCGTCATCGCGCTTCGTTTCTTGGTCATTATCCTCAGTCTCAATTTGGATTCCTTCACATTCGTTGTCTTCTGAAAGATTAACATTATCGTTTACCTTTAAACGATCTGATTTCTGCACTACGCCCTTGCTGTACTCTCCAGCAATATTAATCTTCTCTTCGTCCTCATCGGAGTCGTCAGCAGGATTATCCTTCCCAAGGAACTCGTCCAAAATACCGTCATCATAGAGATTCTGAATATAATCATTTAACGGATCTTCGTCATCGTCATCGACAAGCGCATTGTAAGGAAATGCTGCATTCGGTGCCTTTTTTGTTTTCGTTTTCTTGTTCTTGTTCTTCTTCTTCTTCCTGGACGTCGTCGGAATTTCTGACGTCCTTCGTGCTATCGTCGTCGTTTCTGCAATCTCTGCATACACTGTCTCATCCACAATTATAGGGATAAATGGGGCAGCTGTAGTCAAATCCAAGGATCGAGGAGGAAGTCGCACACCGGACGCACTAAGCCGAATATGTCGAGGAGCAAACACGATCTCGTCATTGAACGGCACGTCTACGTCTTGCTTGACTTCGTCCGCCATAAATAGCATATCATCCGGCACGTTCGTCATGTCATCTACCTCACTGACATCTTCGGCTTGCTGGTCTAAGCTTGCGGACTGCGGATCAATTTCGAATGCGCTGGCAGCAGTGTTATCACTGGCTCTATCAATGGGAAGGATAGACAAATGCCTCGTATTCTCAACGAGCTCGTCTTCCTCGTCCAACAACTCATTGTAGAGCTCCTCTGCTGACTCCTCGGACTGCGGATAATCCCATTGACTCAAAGTCTGTCCATTTTTGGCGTCATTATTGTTGCCTGGCAACCCCGCAGATTTGACAAATGTAACAGCCGACCGCGTCGAAGGCGAAGAATTAGCCTCTCCTCCAAGGACGCTATGATGCCGCATTGTATACAATGCCTCGTCCCTCATAGAAAACGCGCGTCTTTCTCCGCGTTCTATATTAGTACAGTCAGCAAATCGCTGCTGGAGATCGACATCAACGGTCTCACCTTCATTTGTTGCAACTGTACCACGAAATCTACCCGGACCAGCTTTCTGTTTTCCATTCCCTGTGCCATTAGACTTGGAGTAAACGTCTCTGCGTCGGTGGTCGCCTTTTGTGTTCGAGGAAGAACTTTTCCTGGGCATGTCTGGCACCGGTTGGTCAGTGTGCCATTCGCAGTGAGCACTGATGTATTGACTTTAGCTGTTCAGCAGAACACTGACCTAATAGGATGCACAGCAAGACAACGTTAGATAAACTGCTGTAGAACTAATAGTGCTGACGTTTTCCTGAAGGGATCAACGGAATAGTGTGGTTGCATCGATATGTTTTTAACCTGAGGTCCAGAGCCCTTGGGTTAGGGGCGATGACTGGGACATGATAGATTATTACTTGTTCAAATCACCATTAGATCAACGCATCTGAGTAGGCAGAATGTCAGGATCTGGAAAGATAAGCTCAGAATGGCCACAGGACTATTAACCACGCAAAGGCGAATGATTGTTCTCCATACTATATTGCGGTCATGGTATCTTTTCGGCGTCGTCATCTTAGCTTCTGGCGCCCTCAATAGGGTATTACACCACTCTAGTTCTTTCTAATCGAGTTTAAAAAACTGATGTGGTATAGTTATACATATTTCCTCGATTCTTTACATTGGTTCACGCCAGAATGGAGTTCAACAAATACGTTCTCGGTCTCGTACTACGAATGAATCGCCAGCTTTCCAATCTAATCACCGGTAACCCGGCGACTGCCGCGACTGTAGTGACCTCGAATGCTGAGATAATTGAACAAACATATGTCAATGTGCAGACACAGACAGAAGATGAGCAGGAATTGGCATCATGCACACTGGTACCGGAGCCTTCCGACTTTAAGGAGGCAAATTCAGACAAAAACCTGCCGCTTACTTATGATGCTCTCCGACATCTCTCTCAAAGTCTGAAGTTTATGCCAGGCACTCTTGTAACGCCCGGGTTCTCAAGCACGAATTACTCTGCGAAAGATCTGAATTTGTTAGTCGAGAGCCTAAAATTTGCAGGTGCGACTGGCGGAAGAGACAATAGCGACGGATCCAGTATGTCGCGGGTGAAATGCCTAGCCATGCATTTGAAGGAAGATATAAGAAGTCTTAAAAGCTTGGCACTGAAGCTGTAAGGATGCAATGTGGAGATTGTAATTTGATTCTGCGTCGGACGTGTTATCAAACAATAAATGATTCTGCGATTTATAATACTATGTTACAATATTCTGTACAAATATGCACATCTGGTATAAGCTCGGCTCAGAGACCGCGAGAGATGGCTTCGTACGCAGGCGTGGAGTTGATGTATGACTCTACAAAGTACGTTTTCTGATTTTTTGCGAGAAACCTGATAGATGTCGTTAACAACAACGCATCCATCATAGAACAAATCGACTTACCGCAGTAGTTCTTCAATGTGCGCTTTCAGCACGTTTATGCTTTGTTGGTCCATATGGGTATGCGAAAGTAAACCAGGAAGAGACACTATCGACAGTTAGATATAACAGTCTCAATAAAATATAACATCGCTCCAGACCGAATAGTCTGACTAAATGCTCAGCTCCATAGATCTCGCTAGGAACTTTTCCTGGGTTTCCGCGCGTCACCTCCAAATACTGTTGTCTTTCGAACCTGTAAAGCAGTATTGACCCTAACGACTTATCGAAGTATAACTGAATTCCTGCTAGAATTTCGTCAAGGATCTCCGTCTCGGCGTTCCCAAGACGTCGTTTCATGTAGAACGTTCTGAATTCTAACAGGATCTCTTGGATATTTGGTGAACGAGGGAGTTTGACCAACTATGTCCGTCAGTACAGCATACATCATTTGATCGAAGACGTACCTGTGAATTTTTTGTAATGTTTTCCCAGTCGTCCGCCAGCTGAGCTTTGAGAGTATCTGGGACCATAATGTTCACATCCAGATGAGAGAAGTACTCATCATCCTAAGTCACATTAGCGAAACTAATTATATAATTCCCGCCTTGTCCCACCTTTTCATCTGCTTCTCGCCTCGTCTTTTTGGTCGCCTTGGCAAGTTCGGCAAGCTCCTTAGCGGACTCTTTGCGTTTCTGCGAGCTTGATGTCATCGCGTTGCTAACAGCCGGCGTTAACTCTCTTTGCCCCGATCCGCCAGTTTTCTTATTTCGCAGTTGTTGTAAAGCCTCATTTTTCAGCTCCCTTTGCATTCGCAGATTCTCCTCCGTCCATCGTAAGACACGCTCTTGTGGTAGCTATGTATTGTGAATATAAGTGTGAGCACAAAACAGAGCAACTAACCCATTCATCCCATCTACACAGCGTCAGCATATCAAGCCAATAAAATACATACACACCGCAAGCTTACGATGACTTCCATCCTTTGTAATGAATTAAGTACGCGACTGCGGTTCTGTTCTCTTCAGGAATTTGCTCGACATCGATACCTGCATTCTTTTCATTGGGGAAGTAAGTCTTCAGAATTTTAGACTCATACAGTAGTGGCCCATGGAAAGCAAGGCATCGTGCATTAACGGAGAATCCTTCGCTAGGGCCATTAGCCGCCATAATATAAGCATAGAGATAAATATATGAAACAATTCACTGGTGAGGACTTTCAAAAGCACGACAACGCTTCCAAGCCTAATACGGTTGTAGCGCCTGCAAATGGGATGTTTGGGTAAGGGCATTCGTTTCTGAGAAGCGAATGCGTGATGCGAGGCGATTGCGCCAACGTGCGAAACGGGATCTGCCATCCGCATAATTTGAAGATCAGCCCGCACGAAAGGTAGTTTCTTCGACCTCACGGCTGTAATTAACAGTGTGTGCATCAGTCCAGACTAGCGGTTGTTTTAGTAATTTAGAGGAGCTCATATGGGCTTTAGTCAGGACGAGTAACAGAAATGAAGTTCAGTCGTACGGTGCAATTCAACGCTGTTCCGGAGTGGTCAACATACTATATCGGCTACTCGAATTTGAAGAAGCTGTTAGTGCATAGCAAGTCCGACTGCGATTGGTCTTATATAATAGTTAACAGTTCTCTAGAATCCATTCTCTTGAAGCTGATGCTGCGACTCGGTTAGCTCTTGGACATCATGACGCTGAGCGTATATCGCTCATACCTCATGAAGAATCCACTACAGAGTATGACGCTATATTTCGGCGGGCCTTGGACGACGAATTGGGCAAGATATGCAGATTCTACTCAGAAAAGGAAACGGAACTGTTAGCAGAGCTTGACCGGCTGAAGAAAGATATCCACGATTTCCACGTTAGAACTGGCGTTGAGGAGGCTAGTTCATCGTCCGGTTCTTCTTATACTGCCTATCGTCACTCCGACGTCGAGAGCGTCGCTATTGAGCGACACGGGATGCTGGATAAGAACGGAGATATGATGTCTATGGAAAATTACACTAATGGCGCTGAGCAGTTTTCGGAAATTTCTGATTTAAAAATTATGCTGAAAAAGCGAGCCATAGCGCTATATGTGTCGCTTTCAGAGCTGCGTGCCTACGTTCAGCTCAATAGGACTGGATTTGGAAAGGCGCTGAAAAAGTATGCGAAGTGTATCGGTAGAGAGATGAGCGGCAATTATGTTCCCGATGTTGTTGAGCAGTCATATCCAATTTTGCGTTCGACACGAGATGCGTTAGAGGACAAGATCGCAGAGGTCAATTTTCTCTACGCATCAATCAGCACTCAAGGAGACATCGGGCAGGCCAAGTTGGAACTCCAGGGTCATTTGCGGGAATATGTCGTATGGGAGCGTAACACCGTTTGGCATGAAATGATGGGGATCGAAAGGAATATCCAGGGCGTGGGTCTCACTAACCAGGGCCTTCTTGTCAGTTCGAATCCTATCGCTGATGCATTGGAGCATAAAGGAGTTCTCAATCAGCCTCCAATTGAGATTCGCACTCGGCTTGGAGCGATCAGATTGCCGAGATTAATTTTCAACTCATCTTTTGCTCTCTTGGCTATTATTGCTTTGGTGTTCACCACACTTTTGGCTGTTCCTATTTTTGAGCAGCCTGAACAGCAGAGTTGCCTCGCTATTTTAATCGCTGCATCTCTCCTTTGGGCTACCGAAGTTATTCCTCTTTTTGTGACTTCAATACTAATTCCTTTGTTGATTATCGTTTTCCGAACCGTGCGATCCGATGACGTGCACCACGAGCGGCTGAATGCTCCCGATGCGACGAAGTACATCTTTGCGGCTATGTGGACTCCTGTCCTTATGCTGCTTCTAGGGGGATTTTCTATTGCCGCTGCTTTAAGCAAATACAATATCGCTAAAGTAATTGCTACCTGGGTCCTCAGCAACGCGGGCACTCAACCTCGTAACGTTTTACTGACAACAATGTTCGTTGCTATGTTTCTCAGTATGTGGATCTCCAACGTTGCATCGCCTGTCCTTTGCTTGTCGATTATCCAGCCTTTGCTACGGACGCAGGACACGAGCTCTAATTTCCCGAAGGCATTGATTTTGGGCATTGCTTTCGCATCGAATATTGGCGGGATGGCCTCGCCAATTGCCAGTCCACAGAATATTATTGCATTGCAGAACATGTATCCGAACCCATCATGGCTTGCATGGTTTTTCATTGTTATCCCGGTTTGCATTTTTTCGATTCTAATAATATGGGTCATGATGCTCGTTACCTTAAATCCCGGTAAGTTGGAATAAATCCTGAATTTATATGGACATCTAACGAATGGTTTATAGCTAAGGGAGCTATCATCACCAAAATCCAGCGAAGCACGGAGAAATTTAACAGAACTCAGATTTTCGTCTCTGCTGTCACTCTCATAACGATCGTGTTGTGGTGCGTTTCACACAAGGTTGAGTCAGTTTTCGGCGATATGGGTGTGCTCGCGATTATCCCACTTGTGATATTTTTTGGCACCGGGCTGTTAACCAAGGAAGATTTCAACAACTTTATGTGGACTATTATCATCCTTGCCATGGGTGGTATTGCACTCGGCAAGGCAGTTTCGTCGTCTGGTCTTCTAGACACAATTGCGATTGGTATTAGATCCGTTGTCAGTAATATGGGTATTTATGGCGTGATGGTTGTCTTCGGCTCTTTGATCCTCATTATCGCAACATTCATTTCGCACACAGTCGCGGCTTTGATCCTGCTTCCCATAGTCGCGCAGGTTGGGCAAGCTATGGATGATCCTCATCCTAACCTTCTCGTTATGGGTGCTGCGCTGCTTTGCTCGTGCGCTATGGGCCTGCCTACGTCGGGTTTCCCTAACGTCACCGCGATATGTACGACTGACGATCAGGGTCGTCCGTATTTAAGTGTCGCATTGTTTATTACTAGAGGTGTGCCTGCCAGTGTATTGGCGTACATCGTTGTGGTTACGTTAGGATTTTGTTTGATGAAGATTGTAGGCTTGTAGCTTATGAAAATGCCGGGGATATAGAATTATGAACTGAGGGGATAGATGCTACCTGAAACTGGTAATAAAGTTTTTGTAATGATTGTCGGCAGTGTATTTTCTTAATGGACGGAGTCTCTTGCATTTTAAATACTCTCACGCGTAATCGGTGCCATGCAATTGTCTCTTGTTTACGAACGGCATGAAATATGCTACCCTTTTTTAGAAGTCTTTTAAGGCAGTAGAATAGAAATCGTATACAGAAGACATAAACCGCATGCCTAAATACACCCTCATCTTTCCCCGGACTATTATCATTCGCTTCATACAAGACTATAGAACAATTTTCGTATCCGCTGCAACCCAGGATAACGGTACAATCACGCACGATCCAGGTACGAGACCAACATCTACAAAGTACCAGAGTTGGCGATAGTGACCTTGGTGCGAGGAGCACCGCTTCGGGTACCAAGACCTTCGATTGCCTTGACAATGTCCATTCCCTCAACGACTTCACCGAAGACTACGTGCTTGCCGTCAAGCCAAGGGCAAGGAACTGTGGTAATCTGTCATGTTTATTAGCAGTTGGATACCAGTTGAACATATAAACTCGGCGAAAAATACTTACGAAGAACTGGGAACCGTTGGTGTTAGGGCCGGCGTTGGCCATGGAAAGAAGACCGGGCTGAATTGAGAGTCAGATAAACCTTCCTCCCCATGCAAAATGATTGGCGTAGACAAAACAAAAGACTAATGTATACCTTGGTGTGCTTCTTGACGAAGTTCTCGTCAGCGAATTTAGAGCCATAGATGGACTTGCCACCAGTGCCCTGTCGTTTACGTTAGTCGCCGCTGATTGCCTAGTCGGGGAGGAAAAAAACTTACGTCACCACGAGTGAAGTCACCACCCTGGAGCATGAACTGAAACACATATCATTAGCATTAAATCAACATTGTATAGTTTCTAGAATATATTGACAGAAGGATACTTGCGTCAGGAATCACACGGTGGAAAGCGCAGCCGGCATAGCCGAAGCCCTTCTCACCAGTGCAAAGGGCCTTGAAATTGGCGGTGGTCTTAGGGACGACCTGTAATAAAAATTGTTAGGTCGACCTCTCATCTAAAAATATAGAAAGGCTTAAACTTACATCGTCGTAAAGTTGGAAGACGATGCGGCCAAGGGGCTTGTCTGTATTGAATAATGGTGAGCAAATTTGCTGATCTCTTTGATTTGTGCAAAATCACTCTTGCAGTCAGGCATCAGCAAGATCAAAACCTACCTGTGGTAACGTCGAAGAAAACTTTAGAGCCCATGTTAAACGACGAAGCAGTAAATGGACGAGATAGCAAGAATTGAGTGGGAGATCGAATGTTTCTGGCGAGTGAAGAAGCGCAAGGGACAAGACGCCGAGAGCAGGACACGATCATATTTTATTGCTGGCTTTGGGTGTGAAAGACATGCGATCGCGATCGTCTTACGTCTTTAATGTCAGAATCGGGTCGAGCCATGCGTAACTGCAAATGGCTGATAGGTCGTAACTGCACATGCATTTCACAGTTGAATTGCAAATTTATCTGGAATTGGCCATTCATGGCATAAGCATCGTTATTCCATTTACTAAGGAATTTGTGACCTGTGAGTAATGTGTGTGATTCGGCCGTGGCGGCATCAGTCAGGCTCCGCTTCGAATTGACTGCTTACGGACAACGAGAGTGCCGACCCGGGCTCCACACACTGGATCCATTTAACTGCTCGCTCAATGATGAACGCGAATCGCGTGCTCAATAACGCGAACATCAAGAACCTGAAGGATGCGGTACAAAACATATCTCTTTACGATGTGAAGGCGTACGTTCGGAAAGCCCAAAATGGTATGTGCGTAGCTAGTGTTCGACAGTTTTGATTTCATGGATATGCCCACAATTGCCATGTGCCATTTCTAGATGTACTCTTCAGTGCCGGATCTGAAGTTAACTACTTATTTGATTATAGTCATGATGAATTTCACCGTCATGGAGGCGAAGGTATGAGCAGACTGACGTATTACGTCATGTTTGGCCGGCAAGGGACTAACGATTATCAGGTTCGGGAGGCTACTAACAATGAGCCTTGGGGCGCCAGTAGTACTCTTATGCAGGTATGTTGTATCAAACTCAAAGCATGAATTATGCTAATATTGGTAGGAAATCGCCGATGGTACATTCAACTAGTATGTTGATTGTTATTGGATTGCGTCAGATGGCTTCCATGCTAACGATGTCTAGTGCAAACTTCAATGAAATTATGCCGATGATTTATAAGGTACATTGAGTGGATAGATAACTATTTGTAACTGGTAAATTAATCGTGCTAACGGTTCGCCAGCGATTTACCGAAAAATCCGCACACGAGTGGCGTCAAATATACAAAGCCCTTCAGCTCCTCGAATTCCTTATCAGGCACGGCTCGGAGCGGGTAGTTGATGATGCGCGAGCCCATATTGCGACTGTAAGCATGCTCCGGTCATTCCATTATACGGATCCCAATGGAAAAGACCAGGGTATTAACGTGCGCAATCGTGCCAAGGAGTTGGTAGTATTGTTGGGGGACGACGAGAAGATCCGCGCAGAGCGAAAGAAGGCAAGAGTTGCGAAAGACAAATACACTGGAGTCTCATCAGAAGGTGGTGGCTTTGGCGGTAGCGGCAAGAAATACGGAGGTTTTGGTAGTGACAGTCTACAGTATGGAGGGTATAGTAGCGGTGTCTTTGGCGATGGTGGTGGATTTGGCGGTAATAGCAGCTCCTCACATGGATACAGTTCTCATGCCTCCGACAGCCGATTTGAGGAGTATGATGCAGGTTCATCTACTGACGCAACGACAACTGAATACGCGGAAGTAGAGTCCAGCTCACCTGTTAGATCAAAAGCTTACGAATCTGAAAAGCCTAAAGATCCAGAGGTTAATTTATTTTCGTTTGACGAACCGGAAAGAACCGCAACATCTGTCACCGCCTCGGCGATCTCTGCATTTGACGATGAGTTTGACGATTTCCAATCGGCGATTTCACCAATCCCTAATAACCCAATGGCAACTGCTACTGGCCAGGCTTCCGCCGTGAGTAGCATCACTGGTTTTTTTAATGCGGTTCCGGCGCAACAGTCTTCCGGCCCGTCCTACTCACAGCCCCCATTTAACCAGTCGACATACGCTCAGCCTGCATATGGTACGACGTCGTCTATGGCGACAACAGCTCCCTCCCTCGGGTCGCCAACGTACTTTTCTGCTTCTCCAGGTTATCAGCAGCCCGCTACTTCATCATTCTCTAGCATTCCAGTCGGTGCATTCCAAGCTTCCTACAGCCCTAGCATGACGAGTCAGTTGTCTCCGTCACTCCCGCCTTCGGGTTCTACCCCGGTTGTTCAGCAGCCAAGTAAAAAGAAGGACGACGTCTTTGGATCATTGTGGACTACAGCCGCATCCGGTGTTTCAAAGAAGCAGCATGGCAATGGTATTAATGTCGCTGGCAACGTAACCATGGGTAAGCTCGCCCAACAGAGTGCTCAAGCCGGCATTTGGGATCAAGCATTGAGTAATAGCTCTAGCTCAGGCAGTGGTGCTAGACCTGCAACTGCTGCAAGTACCAGTGGCAACTCCGAGGATTTGCTGTTGTAACCGGTGTGCAATTCTCGAGGATAGAACAGGAATTGTGGATTGAAATTTGTTTATAGATACTTCCGTGTCATTGTTGGTCCAATGATTGGTGTTTGCTGCGCTTAGTTTACATGATTGTTTATACTATGATGGTTTGTTAAGACTTTCTTTCACTTGTTCCACTTGCGATTCACTGATTTTACGAATCATAACCAGGACTCCTAGTCAAGGGAGCTAACACAGTTGCCAATAATGGTACATGTATTTACCTATACATAGCTAGATTCAAACAAACCAGAGGTGCCAACGAAATACAAATCCCGCAATGAACTTCTACAGACCGTTACCCGTACAATAAACCAACCATCATAAAAAGAACACCTGAACAAAAGACACAGAAAACGCTGATGCCATAAGTTACAACGCTGAACCATAATAGCCCGATATATCCAAACAGCTATTATTCCTCGACGTCTTCCCACCCGTCATCGTCTGCGACTTGAGCCTTAGTCCGCGGCATCTCCGGCACTACGTGAGTTGCAGTTTTTGAATCTAGTGGGCGTTGAGCCGCCATACTGCTGCACACAACATTTGGATCGGCGCCTTCCTCGAATGGAAATGCGTCTCGCTGAATGATTTCGACATACTCCTCCGGTACTAATCCGGATTCACCTATCCCCATACATTAGGAATCAAGTCCCACAAATTTTCTGGAACACATACCGGTTGCTGGATCCTGAGCAACTAGCCATCCTTGCCCATGTCGATAACTGATCCATATTTCCTGACCTTCCTTCAGTGCAACCTCATTATCGTTTTCCGGCTCAAAATCAAATAAGGCCACGGCACGTCCGTGGATCTCGTCCTCAACGGACGCCACGGAAAAGAAATATTCTTGTTCGCCCCCAGCGGCAGACGAGATCACCGGTGACGATAGATACGGATCCTCCGCCCATGGTGGGCCGTCTTGTGGTGGTAATTGCGGCAATACCGACTCTGAATATTCCTCCTTCTCTTCTATAGCGGCTGTATTTGGCGATGTGGATGTTAAAGGGGAGATAGTAAGTGCTGGTCCGAGATGGAGTGGGTGAAATGGTGGGTATGCGAAATCCCTGGCAAGGGTGTGTGAGTCTGATCTTAGAATGATCGTAGGATCAAGCGTTGCATTGAATGTGACTTCCGACAACTGATTGAGCTGCTGTTGTGTCGGATTGAGAGTCGCTGTATTACTTAAAGACACCTTTTGTTTAAATTTCGAAGCGGACGCGGACGACGACGAGGAAGACAGAGCAAGAGGAAGTACTATAGGCGCCATCGTTAAGTAGGTAGATAGCCGTTCATTGCACGCAATTAGATATTATATTACGAGTACCGGAATCCACAGAAACCGACAGAGATCATTCGGTGGAAAGAGCAAGAAGGTCGTTCCTGAGCCTGAAAGAAATAACGCGCGCAAAGATGCGACGGATGGTAAAGGATCAACGAAGTATATATAAATTCGCCGATTATGGCGGGGTAAGGGAGTGCGAATTAACGAACGGAGTACTATTTTCTACATGTCAGCATTGACCGAAACGAAATAGTAGCAGTACACGATTAGCCCCCACCGTCTAGTATTTGCACATACCCTGGATGCCTTGTTCCTGGAGAATATTCGTCGTGAGGTGGATAATCAGTTACCAGTAACGGCTTGAGTAGCCAGACCTGTGTGCACTAAATAATGTAGAGCACAACTGAGACCCATTACCCGAATATACCCTAACCCTGGTAATCTCCTAACCCATCTCACTCAGGCCTGCTAAGGACCAACCAAAGTTTCCCACTCCCCCGAAGTGCAGTCGCCTAGGATCCGACCTTCTTCGACCAATAATCACACCTTCCACTCTCATCAACCAACAAGCCTCATACACATCGCAGTCGCAAGATGATCGCCTTCCTTTCTAGAAGATATCCTACTCCCATCTGTAAGTATCTGCTACTGCCCAGATTAAATATTTGCGGCAGAGTCCTGCTGCATCAGACGGCACACGCTGATTGGTGGAATTTCGGCCAATTTTCGCCATCGCGCTATGCGCTGTGCCTGTAGGGAATTCGATCAAAGGATAATAACTGACGTGTGATATTTTTTGAATGATATAGTGAAGCCATTGTGGCCTTTTTTCGTCGGAGGTGAGCTTATCGAATCGTGAATAGAAGAAGACATACTGATATGAATTACCAAGCCGCTATTACCTATTACGGTGTTGGCAAGGCCGCTGATGCCATGATGGATTGTACGTTCTTAAAATCCGAGTGTTCCAGAGATTGGTGCTATTTGTTACACTATGTAGCTAACGCGGATCTTTAGCCGATGAGTTCAAGAACGACCCCCGCAACCCGAAACTCAAGAATGCTCACTAATCAACTTTGAGAGATACGAGTATGACCAAGGATGTGTATATTTGTCATGAGCGGATCGGTTGAGATAAAGCGCGGCGTAGGCAGTGAGAATTGGTTACTTGGGTGGGGTGGAACTCAGGTTACTTGGTTGGAACTCATCCCAGGTATATGTACAAGGAGTAAATAGATTAGGAATTTCCACAATAGACAATCGGTTAATTTTGATTAATAAGCTCTTGCGATGGATTTATCTGGTAAAATCAGGGTTTATGGAAGCCTTCACGCAAAAGCACGTTTTGAAGTGAAAACAGTCAGGGACTATTAAATAAGCAGTCGTGAAATGTTGTATTTGGGTACGACCACGATAACAATATCTCGTACATCCCTCTTCCTATTGGAATCATGAGCTGGATGATAGATAGCTTGGGCTTTTGTCTTGTGTTGTTCGTTATACAGTCAATTTCGTCGATTGACTCGCTTCTGTAGGTGTAGTAGAATCCACACGCTTTACAGGACAGACTTTATTTATTTCTATTGCGACTGCGAATGATATTTTTCGACACTACAGGAGATTGGCTAAACATTTACCCGTAATTACGTCTGCTGTTGCAGCATTTATGTATTTGTCGAAAGCTTTGGACAGCACATGATCACATTATACATGAATGATTACCCAATCGGAACATTTCAATGGCACTGCTAATGGTGTGTGATATGTATTTATATACATCTAGTATTAACAATATTGCAGTCTCAACTATTTCCTATGCTCAAAGTAAACTTCATTGATCTGCGACTGCATTGTTAGCGTAACGATATATAAAGTTTGACGTGGACTCTGACGGCAACTTGAGGTTGTAAACATAGCCAGTGCAGAATCAAGCGGTTACACCTCACAAGACATGTGTTAATATTAGCGCAGTAATAATATAGCTGTGTGATATATATAATCAATGGCTGATATTGGCGACCCAAGTCAATTCCGATGAGCCAACGGACAACTTTTGCGGCTGCTTGCGACATCCAGGAATCTCCAACACAGGCACTGTCTAATCCACAAGGGGAGCCTGCACCTGCATCAGCAGAGCGACCTGAAGGCAGACAAACGTGCGATATTCTGACACCAAGTGAGAAGGCTAGTTCATGCGTTAATGTGCGAGGCGCAGTACCTGGAACTCGTCAGAAGGTTCTCGTTTACACAGCCCACCAGCGAGGACATTTCGACGATCTAGAAGCAAGCGAAGCTGTCGCGCAACGGCTTGATAGTTTTAAATACGATGATAGGGCTGGCAGAACGGATACCGGCGGCATATCCAGTTCGGCGCGTATAGAAAAATTGGCGAGTTTAGGAAGATTTCCAACTAGCGTTCCCGTGCTGGTCAAGGAAGTTGTAGCCAGCGCGCCTACAACGCGGAAGGTATGGAGTTGATGGACTCAAAGGAACTGTCTCTGATGTGCGGCTAGATGCTGAAACTAAGCGCATGTAAATCGGTCACACGGCCGCTGGGATCGTTTTCGAAACGAAACTCAAGATCGATCAGTGCAAGATCTGCTGCTGCGTTCCGGACTAGCACCGCGACAGTTTCCGGCGTGGTAGCTAATACGAATGTACTTGGAGGTGTAGTCTTGAGCAAGAAGGCAGCGCGAGTCTTACAACAACGACGAATGACAATTGCGAATGTTCTGAGTCCGGAAAAAGCGATTAGTCGTAGTAAGCTACTGACTCTCCGATTTCCAGCTATCCAGCGCCATAATAAAGAATTAATATTCTCGCAGAAATATGACTCTTTGTGTCTGTTTGATGCGGCACGGCGAGGTCCTGAAGGTGAAGTGGTGGCGGCTCATCATCTCTCTTGGCGGACGACAGGAATATATGAAGATTGTGATGACAACTTAGTCTTGCCAGTGTCTAGAGACAGTGATGGTGGACAGAAACCTGATAAAATTAGCATTGCAGTTGCTGAGTTGGATGAGCGAACCGTTCAGACCGACTTGAAATTTAATCGGATCGCGACTCACCGTTCACCTAGTCCAGAATCGTGGAGGCAAGTGCATTCGCCTATAGCGACAGTACATAAGGTCACAACGCCAAATATTGGCATCTCTGACATTGTCGAATTAGACAATGCTCTACCTAGTCAAGTCTCCGATTCGAAATGGCGGCAGCCTCGATGCCACATCCTAGATACAAAGTCTGGAGATATGCCACTCGCCAGTGATATTGAATATCATCGTAATCTTGGATCAGCTGGATTGGAGTCTCAGCGGCACAAGGGCTTATCAGAATGTCGGCCGATTGAAGTTGAATATGGCGTGTCTCCTAGACCAGGACCTAGCCAGAGTCCCTTGTCTGAATTATCCGATGTATCGTCTTCATCCGATGCCGATCAGCAGTCAGATGTCTCAAGTCAGATCGTCATGACTGCTGGTTCTCAACAATTGTCTCGATCGAGCAATCGTCGGAATCGATCAAGGAGTCCGGAATTGATCGTCTCGCCAACAAGGAAATCACGGTCAATGCCACACATAGTAGAGATTCCTGACTCTGAGGATGAAGACGAGTTTGCATCGGACGTGGATACTTTCGGTTTGCTTCAGACGACCGAAGCAGATGTGGCCGTCCGGAATTCCGCCCACAGAGATACAACGATTCAGCAAAGTGGCAGGACGCCGGCTATTAGTCAGTTGCTGTCGCTGGTTCCTTTAACCTCGCTGCCACAGTCGTCAATATCAAAGTCTTCTACGCGATGCCCAATGCAAAGTCTCAACGGTCAGAGCCGAGGAGTGGCAACGAGCATGAAGCGCAGTCTTGCGACATGCTCATTGAAGAGAGGCGCGCGAGAAGTCGGTATGAAAGAGAATATTAGCCTTGCGATTAGTGCAGGTTGTGAGAAAGTGCAATTAGAATCGTTATCGGCAGCACAGTTAAGGGATATCCTTCAAAGTTGGGGCTTCAAAGCACCACGATCTAGGAAGGATATGATCGCTCGGATTTTACTCTACGATTCCAAAATGAGGACAGATACCTTTGACGACAAAAAAAGCGAGAGCCAGGGGAGGTTAATAACTCTTCCAATCATGTCCACCGAAGAGATTAAAGCCGCTACAATGAACCGCATTTCGCGACATATACGCGAAGCCGAATCGGCACGTGAGTGGTGGATGAAGATATTAGCGTACGAACCGATATTGGTGGAAGATTTGGCACAATTTCTGGAGCAGGAAGGAATATTAGCAGGTCCAGAGAAGCATGGCCTAGTTGTCCTTAAGGAGTGGTGCGACAGCCAGAGCGTTTGCATGATTAGTAAGGACGGTGCAGGTGGGACACGCAAGAGAGGGCAAATGAAGATGTATAAAGATGTATGATATTGTGGAATAAGCACTTAACGACGGCTTTGCTCTATGGTTTGTGCATAACATTTTGGAAGCTATGTTCGGCCCGTATCTGTCCTGCGCCAAATGTCAACTTGGCGAAAGTCTTCAGTAGGCCTAGATTATCATTTTTCTTCGACTATTGACTGAAGTGTCGACTGTCAAAAGTGAAGTAATTGGAATCCACTATAGGGAACGCTTGAGAGACAACCCGTAACATGTCGGATCATTCCCAGGTTTCCAATAGTGTCTTTAGCAAACCGGTTTTAACAGTCGACGCATAGTCGGTGCAAAATACTGCTGCGCGAATTCCTAAATCCAATGATTCATGCGTGCCCTTGAATTAAATGACGTAAATGTACAATAGGCGGTTACTGTCGCATTCTCTAACCTAGCAAAAACCAATGCGAAAACATGAACCAGCCTTTTTTTTACCCACTATGACAACCAACAAAACTATAATATATCCGTTCATCGCTGGGCCGACCATACACTACAGAAGTTAGCATGCTAACACTGAATGCAAGACAACAAAGGATCAGACTTTTTCAACAAACCATCATTCTGCGCCAGTCGATTGAGACTGTCGTCGGCCTCGCCCCGGGATCGGAGGAAACCAGAGAGAGCGTAGGTGGTGTACGACCCAGGAATAACGAGGCCAGACTCATCGACGTCGGCAACATTGATCTGTACTGACGCATGATCAGTGGCCTTGATGATGCGGTTCGTGGCCGAGCACTTGCGAGGGACATACAGTTCGACCTGGATTCACAGTCAGTATTTTAGACTGACACGATGTTTAAGACAATATCCAAGTACGTACGAGAACTCCCTTATCGTTTTCCATTGTGAATTCTGTGATAAGTACTGTGCGATAGAGATTCGAGATTGCTGTTGTGATACGTTGGTTCACCAATGGTCGACCTTAAAGTCCCGGATGCTAGGGCAGACCAGGGCGGTGTGGTCCAGGTGAGTAGAAAGAGCAGGGGGTCTGCCCTAACGTGCGACGTGACTGCTTTTTGTCCAGGAACGTGACCTGATGTGACTCTGTGAGTGGCGAGAAACGACGTGAGCTGTGATTGTGACTACGCTGTGAGTCAAGCTTGAAGCGAGAAAACTTGAGAACGGAGCCCTAACCCGGTCATCCTCCGTAGACAGTCGGGTTATCGGCCAGACCATTTGACAACTGCGACACTCGCAGCACAATCGGCCGCAGCATCAACCAAGAAAGCAATCCAAGCCAGTATAGAAAGCGTGGATTTAGCAGGCCGCAACCGCCAAAGGTAAATACTCCGCCATCCCACTACTCATCATCGCCAATTGCAAGACGCGATCTTGGCTTTTTAGCAGCGCCCGGCACACAGCCCGTCCGTGCACGTTCGCGCCAGTTCGCGCATCCTCCGCGTGAGATTGATCCCCCGCAGCCGTACCCCATCCTTACCCCCCACAACCATCGCCCACCCTGTCGTCTCTAACCGTTGACCTGGCAATGGCGGACTACCGACCCTTCGACGATAGTCTGGCCGGCGTCGTTGTCACCGGCTCCGGTGGCCCTGGAGGGTCTTCCAATCCCCGAACCACTCTACTTTCTCAGGCGTACAGCGCAGGTCCTCAGCAACACCGCTCCGCCCAACAACAGCAGCCACAGCAGTACGACCCACAGATCGAGAAGATTCAGAAGTCGCTCGACCAGTTGCATTCAAAGGTCGATGCCCTGCAGCACATCATCGAACATCGTGTGTCTCCTGAATCTGTTTCGCGAAACACTGCGACCTATCTCAACACTCTCCTCGATCGCCAGCGTCGTGGCTTGTCTGTGGCTCTCCAGGGAAACGTCCAGACTGGCCTGACCGTCGATCCTGATGTTGGTGGTCCCGGTGCCACACATGGCATACTCAGTGCCACCGACGTCGAGATGCACGATCCGCGGCTGATGACCCTGCCGAGCAACGACCTTAGAGGCGTTGGGCACGGTGACTCCGGCGTCTTGAGCGACGCGATGGACTCGGTGGTCGGCCAGCAAGGCCCGGATGTCTCTCAGCGGAATTCCAACGGAGGCACAGGCCCGAGCACCAATGCTGTCGACAATAATGGCGGGAACGTTGGTCCCAATGCTATGCCGACGAATAGTCAACTAAACAACAACATGCTTATGAGTATAGCGAGAGGGCAGAGTGCCACTGTGCCAGTCACACCGGTGCGAAACAACAGTCGCCGACGAAACAGTTCACAGATCGGAACACAGTACAAGATGGACAGAGCAACACAGTCTGTTGACCGGTTTTGGGAGGAGTGGACCGTCGGTATCAACGGCAGCCCGTCGATCCAGGCGCTCAATGCCACTTTCCGTGCGTCATGGCGAAGTGAGGTTGCAGAACGCAAGTTCTACTCTCAGAGGTTGGTGCTAGTGCGAACCATTGAATGGATGGCGCGAACACGACACATATCCCTGAATGAGGCTGTCGACGAGCTTGAGAAAAGACGGCGCAATGAGAATATAAGTCTAAGTCGCCTATGCAGAATTCTCAAGGAGGAGGAATCCAAACGAGGCGAATAGACTAATTGCATTAATTTCGATTAAAGATACCAAAATAAGCTACAACAGAACACGGCTTAGACGCTCGTTTACGACTTGGTTTATGATTCTACTTTTGCTGTACTTTATTACTTGTATTGTTTCATTTGGTTGTATGGTTTTGCATCTTTTGTTTGCGTTTGTTATGATGACTTGGCTGAAGGAAGAAAAACTGGGGCGTCGATATGAGTGAACCTGACATGTATAACTGAATGTCATATTTTATGTCTTTTGCCGGAAAGACAAAGAGACACGCATGCAATAGTGGACGTATTTGATATGGTGCACCGGGAATTTGATATAGAAATGTGCTTCATGACTTGGTATGTAAAATATGGTATTCATGTATTGTTTAGTTACGGGTAGTTTATTGTTTGTAATATCCATTTCCTTATTACCGATGATTCTTCGTGTACATACATATTACTATGAGAATTATTTAGTAATTTAGTATAATATGAGGTATCATATGTCCGGCAAATCGTGTCGTTCTATATTTATTGTTTTGGTGAAATGAATATCAAAAGCTCGAGCCTAAAACTAGTAATTCCTTTGGCTGTAATGTCTACGGCAGATGTTGGCCACTGCCCGTATCTGCGGCTCGCCAGTGCCGTTCGGTACTTCCGAGTCGCCATCGGGGATTCAAATCTTAGAAGTTCATCACTGCATTATTTGCACCAACACCCCGCCCTTGATATCGGGTTAGTCATTTTGAAAACTGAGCGCTGACGACTTCCATCCCTTCCGTTCACAGTGGCATTAGTGAGTCATGCCTGTGCCAACTAACTCTCACCCGCTTCAGTCGTCGGATTCGCCTGAACCTCACGAGAACCTCGAGCTTTCTGATGCGCCAGCATCTCCTATTATTGCTGATTTCCACGATGCGTTAGGAGCAAATAACAATGAAATTTCAGGCGCAGAGTCATCTACTGCGATTGATTCGTTGGAATACGATGAAGTCGGCGACGAGAATCAGTCACTGCTCCATCCTCAGCCTCGACTTGCTAACGGGCGTCATCTATTCCGGAACTCCATCCTCACCAACTCCAAACATTCCACTCAGCGTGCATCCTCGCCCACGTATACCGACGACTCACTGGATTCTGCCACCGAAGCCGACCTCCTCCTACCATCGCCGTCGTCCGCTTCTTCAATCCGCGAGTACTTCAAGAAGCGGTGGGGTACGTTCTTCACCCGATTACTAGCCTACGCTCTATTTGGAATTGTATTTATTATTGGCTGGAAACTTGTTTTTTTGCCGAGAACAACACTCCGCCGCGATCTGGCGCGGTTAAGGCACTTCCAAATATCCCTGTCCGATTTGGAACGTACGCTGTTCGGAGTGCCACAGACCTCAAAGGTTCGCGAGTGGAGCCATTACTACACCAGTGGCGCTCATCTAGCTGGTACGAATTACTCTCAAGTGCAATGGACTGCAGATAAATTTAAGGAATATGGTCTCAAAGCCGAAATCGTTACTTACGAGACTTATCTGAACTATCCTGTTGATCATAGCCTTAAGTTGCTGGGCGTCAATGGAACTGTTCGATATGAGGCTCCGCTGACGGAAGATATGCTGAAGGAGGATCCCACTACTAGTTATCCGAATTCTGTACCTACCTTCCATGGGTACTCCGCCAACGGCAATGTCACAGCGGCTTACGTTTACGTAAATTATGGTAGACAAGAGGATTACGATTTGCTGGAAGAGCGAGGTATCGACATTTCTGGAAAAATTGTGATTGCGCGATACGGCGGCATTTTCCGAGGTCTCATTGTTAAGGGTGCACAGGAGCGTGGTGCGGTTGGTGCTTTGCTGTATACTGACCCTGGTGATGATGGTGATATTACTCTCGTGAACAAGTACAGGGCGTATCCTGATGGGCCAGCACGTAATCCATCTAGCGTTCAAAGAGGTAGTGTGTTATTTTTATCTTCTGCACCAGGTGATCCTACCACGCCTGGTTTTGCAAGTAAGCCTGGTGCTGAAAGAGTTGATCCACATGAGAGAATCCCTTCTATCCCTAGTTTACCTATTAGTTATCGGGATGTACTACCTCTTCTTATAGAGTTGAACGGCATGGGATTAAACCCCAATGACCTCGGCGAAAGCTGGCGGGGCGGTCTTCGAGAGTATGATTACTCTACTGGTCCTAGTACCATGGATGTGAACCTCTATAATGCCCAGGAGTATAAAACTACCCCTATTTGGAATGCAATTGGTCGGATTGATGGAGTGATTAAGGATGAGGTGGTGATTTTAGGAAATCATCGCGATGCTTGGATTGTTGGTGGAGCCGGTGATCCAAATAGCGGTTCGGCTGTCCTGATCGAACTTGCACGTGCTTTTGGCGAGCTGAAGGCTCAAGGATGGAAGCCATTGCGCTCAATGTACGTACAGCGTAGGTCAATGATTGCCCCGGTATTAACGTTTGTTTAGTGTCCTGGCGTCATGGGACGGCGAAGAGTACGGCTTGCTAGGATCAACTGAGTGGGGTGAAGACATGGCAAGGTATCTTGATGCCAATGCGCTCGTTTATCTCAACGTTGACGGCGCCGTCACTGGAAGTCATTTCCATGCTGCTGCTTCACCGTTGCTCAACAGTGTTTTACAAGAAGTCATTAAGAGGGTTCCAGATCCAAAGGGAGGATACGTTTATGATCATTGGCTCGAGGAAACTGAGGGTCGGATTGGAAACCTGGGATCGGGTAGTGATTATACGGTATTCCAGGACCACCTTGGAGTACCTTCGATCGATTTCGGATTCTCAGAAGGCAGTAATGCTGTTTATCAATGTGAGCCTATGCAGAATCGCAATACTGTTCGAGAATAAACTGACCAGTAACAGATCATTCTAATTATGATTCGTTTCATTGGATGGACAAGTATGGCGATCCGACATGGGAATATCATGTCACAATGGTCAAGATCTGGGGATTGGTTGCACTCCAATTGAGTGAGAATGAAGTAATTTCCTTTGACATTGTCGAATACGCCCGGTCTCTACTGTCGTACTTCAGTGATGTGACTACGAAGATCTCCCACATAGTTAGTGAAGATGAACTCAGCGTTGATATACATGACGGTTTCTATGACTGTCCCGAAATTCCTGGATCACTTATCCGGGAGTGCCGTTACATTGATGCGTCCGCCGTTGATAACATTGACCTTCCGGACTTGAAGTTGGGATGGTGGTATATCAGCTCCTCTCTTCGCAATTGCAGCGATGCGTTGGATAAACTGCTACGTGCCGCGACTACGTTTGATGCGAAATCGAGCGATATTAACAAACAATATATTACCGACTATCCTTGGTTTAAAGGATACAAGAAAATGCGAGTATACTTCCAGATACAAGGACTTAATAGCCAATATAGACAATTTGAAAGGAAATTTTTGTATGAAGGTGGTCTGGACGGACGTGAATGGTTTAAACATGTCGTTTTTGCACCCGGTGTCTGGACAGGTTACGCAGGCGTGACGTTCCCAGGATTGAATGAAGCCCTGGACGCCAGGAATATCTCGAACACGAAGCGATGGTTAGACATTATTACTGAGAGAATTTCTCAAGCGGTGGATTTGCTTTCGGCAGACTAATCCGAAAGCAATATACAGATGCTTTTTGAGGGCGTTGGTTTATTGTCAATTGTGATTTTATGTGATGACCATATAATGTTCTTGTGTTTAATATAGATTTTTTGTTGCCGTTTTGTATTTTGTGAATAAATTTTGCGCCATATCGCGAATGAAGCTATCTCATCACGAAGTCTTGATTAACCTGCAAATGTGAAAACTTGACTACTACCGTCTTTCAACGGAACATGCGTATTGTGTCATCATACAAGATGATTTGAAGACGGCCCTGAAGCAAACTTTCCATTCCCGACTGTATTCTCGATAAACTGAGAGCTTTTGACATAAGCCGTACAGCCATGGAATATTGATCTACTAGTACCATTAGGATACCATTCATTCGTGCGACACGACACTATCGTTGTGAACAAGCAGTGACTACTTGTCCTGGATTGCGGTCGATATCTATCTCCACTAATCTCATTGCTTCTTCCCAACTCGACGCATACGGAAGCAGGCCGCCAATGAAAACAACCGTGCTGTCCGAAGACAAGGTGTTTGGCAGAAACTTGCATACTATCAAAATCCTGCGCGAAATTGGCGAAAGATATATGTGAGTTCGATGTGGATCCAAGTAAGTAGGGGACTTGGGACAACACTTTTGTCATAGTACTAGACCCTTATATTGTATGAAATGAGAAAGACGTTCGTGACCAGTGCATTGAATGTGTCATATCAACAAATATACACACCGACTGTTGAGAATGCATCATCATCTCTGATCTGGCTAGCTAGAATTCCTCAGTTGCTCTGAAGCCGTAAACAAAGTTGTGGTCACTTGGGATCAAACGTATGATAACTGAAAAACTGTAGCCCAGGCTAAGCCGCAAGTACCCTTTAGTACGGCAATGGGTGCTCCAAGGACGTAAGGTTTAACGTGAACATTACTTGGAACTCAGTTCTCAACAAACCCAGCCCTTATGATTTATTTGCCTTGACCGCGAGCGAGCGCATCAAAGCAGTTTCAAACTTGATCCTCTAACGAACTATCACAAACACAGTATATAGTCCTTGAATTGGGAAACGCAACGTGACAAGAAAGGGCCATAGCGTGGGTCGGAACTTGAAGCTCTCCTAACCCTGGTCTCTAGACGATCGTCTTTACCGGTCTGATAAATTGTTGCCATATGACATCAGCGACCCCTGACCTCTGATCTGCTGCTTACCAAGATACAAAAGAATATACAGTGCAGATCCGAAGGTATGGCGGACGCACAGATAAAGGCGAAGGTGAACCAGAAGCTAATCGAGTCGGGCGAATATGAACGGTAAGTAAGGATGACCACCTTCTGATCTTGCTTTGATGCGATTCGCATTGGGATAATGATGGGAAGAAGGAGCAACTTCATAATTTGGATATATGACTGATAAAGTTATAGCTTGTCTCAATATTTACGCCAGAAGCTAATCGAAAATGGCTGGTACGAGCAAGTTACGGAGCTGGCATCTGGTACTGTTTCTCGCACTTGACTCAAAAGGTTGTGGCCATTTGCATCATTTGACTGACTCCACTAGATACATTGCGTGCACAAGAGAACCCCAATTTTGAGAAACTCGTCGACTTGGTAGAACCTGAAGCATTAGCTCTCGTTCCAGAGTTTGTCAAAGTCGAGCTCCTTGGCATGATTAAGCGGTTTTTGGAAGACATAGTGGACTAATAAGGCCGTGTGGATGAAAATGAAGGAAAATTGGATATAGTTGGATTAACATGCATTTACGGAGTATATTTTGTTATTGTGTATTTGAAAAGTCCCAGCTTCAGTGTTACAGTTACACGCGCGAGTGAACTTCGGACAATTCTAGACAGGTAATTAGTTAGGCTCTTCTTTGTAAATATTGCCAGCTTATCAGAATATTGGATTGTACTGTCTTGTTTTTGTACCGTATTCCCTGGTTTAGGCTTTATTATAAAACTTTGCGCATTGGGACGAATTGAACGTCGATAGAGTTAAAGGGCTTAAAGTTTCCAAAAATATTTGCTTAAATTAGTTGCCCATAAAATGCCACAAAACTTTTCATATCCCATATATATATATATATACAATTCTACACTCTACTACTCTTCATTAATCCGACGCTAGTGACAACGCCATCGATTCCGGACCCGGCGTGCCGGAGTTTACGTCTCCGAGTCCAATCTAGTGCCACGTCCACTATCTCTAGGACCTCGATTCGCCCCATCAAATCCTGGATTTCCCCATCAACGAGTGTCGACAGTGAAGATATTACATCTTCTTGGAGAGATAAAATGCCACTCGCGTCTAGGAAGCACGGAATTATGTTCCAGACATCGATTGTGCTCAGACCACATAATGGCTTTGACAACAGCGCGATGAGTGACTCAAGTGCTCTTTGAAGATCCGTAGTTGGATAAGATGAGCTTAGCGAGGTCACGATAGCGCCGTAGGAGAAGTCCTTCTCCACGCGCGAAACAATGAGATTGACTGTTTCAATTCGCACTGGGTCGATATCGCCACTGTTCAGCAAAGTTGAAATTAGGACTGTCGCAAGCGCATCAACTGATATGCCGCATGTGTATCGAACAGCCGTCATCAACAATTGAGGATCACAGGACAATGCAGTAAGTAACCCGGGATATTTCGACGTAGGAAATAGCGGATGACTGAGAATGTACATAAGGCTTCGAGAGTGAAAAAACGATAACTTTAGCTTGCCGTTCTCAGTATCGAACATCAAGTCGGTGATGCTGGATATCAAGAGAGGATCGACCTCTCTTGCCGCTGCACTGCTGTAATAAATGATCTTGTCCTTGTGGCCCGTAACGCTTTTAGCTGACGAGTCCAATTCGTCCGTTCTCTTCTTTGACTTCGTCTTCGAGTTCGGGTGATCGTTTACGGCTTCAAACAAATCTGACTTACCTGTGAGAAAATGTAGGATACGTTCATCAAAGCCCGCAACGTCTCCTACTTGTTTGACTGCCTGCAACTGCGCTATTTTATTCTCCACTTGATTCTTCGATGCAGATAGAGCTGCCTTTGCATCGGTCTTGTATTTCCTGGACGAATAATGCTCCTTCTGTACAGCCGTTAGCATAATAATCGGCGACATGACAAAGTTCCATGTAGCGTTGCGAACTTACAAAGAATATATTGGTCAAAACATGTTCGTTCCCTTTCTTTGAAATGCTTTTGACTTTTCCTGTCACGCACTCAAGCAGTTTACCAGTGCCAACATTAAAGACTATCATTTGAACTTGGCCGCTCTTAGTTGTACCCACTGCAGCACGCTTGCCCGCGCGTCCTACGAAAGTAAATGTGTCAGACTCTGGTAGATCGAGAGTCGCTAGAATGGTCTTGTATTGCCAATTAATTAGAAGGATACTGGCACCAGTACTGAGGAGAATAGTGGATTTTCCAACGGGAAGATAACTCAAGACAGATATTTTCTGTTGCGAAGTCACGGTATAAATGAATGGGGCAAGATCTAAGGTCGTATAACTCAGCGTCGGAATCGTGACTATCTCAAGACTTGTGCCCAAAAGTCGAAACAAAACCCCCGAGTTATGGAACTGAATATATTCCTGTCGCTAAAGCTAGTCAGCCAGTATCAACACGCTAGATTTCAAGTCCATACATTTTTGTCGACGGCGTTATATATATTCCATTTATCAGTCTGTCGAGCCTCCGCCGAAGTGACCTTGAACTTCCGAACGTCAAGGCCGTTGTTACTTGGACGGCAGGCCAACAAAAGCGAAAATTCATTCTCGATTCCGTCATAAAAATGCGAATATAATACAGAATTGGCGTCTTCATAGAAATTAGAACTCCACACTTGCTCAAACTGCTCGTTCTTATGGCCATCTTGAGCAATCTTGAATGCCGCAATTTTGCCGCTCCTAAAGACAACCACCAACACCCCGACCGGAAGGAGATTTAATGCAACAACTTCGGCATCAAGTTCTATCTCAGTCATGCTTCCATTCTCTTCTAATCGTCGCAGAAATATTTTCCGCTTTCGTTCACGAATCGCAGCAAAGGCGGTAATGCCTTCACCCTTATGCGCAACGACAACAGCAGGGCATAATACCTCTGCCAGTGGTGAAACCGCCACAGATGCGAGAAGGCGAGGAGTAGGACGTAGCGTGATCCTTGAAATGCCTGCAGCTGTAACGGCAACGTCCAAGACGGTTGACTTAGGAGTGGAGATATGAAAAGACTGGGCCGCCGTCGACGGTAGGGTATGGATCGTGAATGGAGGCGCTATGCTCGACATATTTCCCAATACGACTGCACCGAAGGCCGATATATGATGTACAGGTATATTGTTGCCAGTCTTATACGCAGTCGAATAAATATCTTGGGATTCTTTCGACCTCGGCCAAAAATTTAGCGAGCCCTTGCCGTTACCCGGTCGGTGACCTCCTAAACCTTCAAACCCCAGCCCCAAGAGGAGATGGCTACGTGCGCCACACGTGCGCCACAAGGAGCCCTTTGGAGAAATCAGCCACTTCGGCATCTGTAAACAAACAGAAGTATCAACTGAACTCCGGTTGTTCGCAGCCGCGTGATGTGTCCGACAACACTTGCTCGTCACACTCGGGACATACCTTGTATCATACATACACGCCTGAATCGACTCTAGGCTGTTTACTCCACTCCATCTGTGGCATTTGTCGTCTGCTGTTGTTCTTTAATCGGTCAGCAGTTGGCGAATTCGTGCAACCCCTTTTGCTTTTAGTAGCTTGCAACGTTGGGCACAAGGCTAAGCCTTACAGTCATCGCGTAAGTCTGTATTCCTAACTTATCGAGAATACATTATTTATAGTTTATGTGGTGGGTTCTCTTTTAACAGACCCTTAAATAGAGCTCGTCATCCAAGGAATCAATACGTCGTTGTAATCCGGAAGCGGCATAGCAAGCGGCATTCTGGCCGCGGCATAACACGATTTGCAATTGCTACACCGCTGTTCTGAATGTCGTCAGCAGCGCCGAACGGGTCCGATGGCTCAGTCGCCAGGAAAAACGCGTAAGTAAATTTATATCATAGCCGTTTCTCGTGTTCCCATACAGAAGATCGGTTGCTTACATTCATACAGCGTCGTTATTAAAGTCGGCATGATCGGAGACGCACAGATTGGGAAGACGTCTTTAATGGTGAAATACGTAGAGGGAAGTTTCGACGAGGATTATATACAGACACTGGGTAGTTTGTTCTGCCAATTCCATGACTCATTTCAGTTACTAACATCGGCATGAATACAGGCGTTAACTTCATGGAGAAGACGATTTCAATTCGAGATACAGAAATTACATTCTCAATTTGGGACCTAGGGGGCCAAAGAGAATTCGTCAATATGCTTCCATTGGTGTCCAATGATGCTGTGGCGATCTTGTTTATGTTTGATTTGACAAGAAAGTCCACCCTCAACTCAATAAAAGAATGGTATCGCCAGGCTCGGGGATTCAACAAGGTACTTCATTTGCACTTTATCGCTCTCGTGTTAATGATCAGACTGCTAACTCGCCTCAGACCGCAATCCCGTTCTTAGTCGGGACAAAATATGACACATTTGCACAATTCCCAAGAGAAGACCAGGAAGAAATAACGAAACAGGTACATAGGCACTACTGTGAGGATCGTATAGCCACTAAAGAACTGTAGGCGCGGAGGTTTGCGAAGGTCATGAAAGCTAGTTTAATATTTTGTTCAACTAGCCACTCAATCAACGTTCAGAAGGTTAGCCAACGCCTGCACATTCACCTTTCCATACTAACGTGTGAAATTATTGCAATAGATTTTTAAGATTGTTTTATCGAAGGCATTTGAATTGAAATGTGTCATTCCCGAGATAGCTACCATCGGTGATCCCATCCTACTATACCACGACGTGTAAGCGACACGAGAACAACATTATGGAATGCACGACATGAGCTTTATGGGACAATATTACAATTGGAGTGCGCATTTTCACTCTATTGTGCACGAACAATGATTTTTATGGTGGAGATTTTATATGTGCGATTACCACGATTAGGTTGTTAATTTCGGTATCAGCAGTTATTCATTTGCTAATTACATGAGGTTGTTCATATATTGGTTACATGTGAATTATTCTACCAGGTAGAAGTATGAGGTCTATCAAATACCATTGGTCATGTCACGCGCGATATAACGGACAGCACGTCGTCGTAGACGACGATTACCATGCCAGTAGTCTTATATCTTGAAACATTCCCAAAAGGGCATGATGATAGTAAATCAGACAAAAAATAATAAATTAATAATCAGACGTCGGAGGACCTGATTTTTCAACTATGTTCTGCTGGGCCACCGAGGAGGCCCGCGCCACCGACACGCGTTACCCGGGGCAGGTGACTGGGGTCAGCAAGGTCTTTCTGGTTCTGTGGGCTTCTTCGTTAATTGTCTACTTGCCCTCTCACATTTGTACCATCCTGCTCCCAATCATCGACTAAGTTCCTTACATCGCATCCATCGCTGCAAGTAGTGACTAGTTTTCCGAGATTGTTTTCTGTCAATTTTATTGTTCGTGATTGTTGGAAACGTTTGTCAATTCATCATGTCTTCATCATCGAATCCCGAGAAGAAGCATCATCCCAATCTCGCAGACCCGTCCGGTGCGGAATTGTCCAAGGAGGACGCCACCGCAACCGCCATCTTGCGAAAGAAGAAAAAAGATAACGGTATGATGGTTTTCTTTTATCTATTGGAATGGTCGATTTATTTTATGTTCTCGGGATCTCATCAGATCGTGGGATGTGATCTTGGAACAGTATTGGCTACGGTGCGGGGGCGGAGGGGGGCAAAATAGGTGTCCCAACTTGGCCAACAAGAACGATCCGTCGGCTCCCGCTCCCCGTCATCTAAGTCTTCATCATTTTCAACACAGACAAATTGGAATATGGACTACTGACTTTGGATGGATGACTGCGGGAGCTTTTGGTTTCGTGTAAATCGTTGTCTCTGGAGGCTTGTTACTTGTATACCCGATAGTGTGGCAATTGAACTGAATTGCTAACTGCATCATTCCTACAGCTTTGATAGTCGATGATGCTGTCAACGATGACAATTCCGTCATTACTCTTTCGCCAAACACGATGGATCTCCTACAGTTTTTCCGTGGAGACGTCGTCATTGTTAAGGGCAAAAAGAGAAAGGATACCGCACTTATTGTCTTGGCCGACGACGAGGTTGAGGATGGTGTCGCTAGAATCAATCGCGTTGTCAGAAACAATTTACGTGTCAGATTAGGTGATATTGTTACCGTCCATGCCTTTCCTGGCATCAAATATGTAAGCAGTGCATGGCTTGTTCTTTTGATCCACCCCACAGACTAACGGCCACTGACAGGCTAAGCGAATCTCGTGCTTGCCCATCGCCGACACAGTTGAGGGTCTAACTGGTTCTCTTTTCGACGTCTATCTTAAGCCGTATTTTCTGGAGGCCTACCGACCTGTGCGAAAAGGTGATTTGTTTACCGTCCGAGGTGGTATGCGGCAAGTAGAATTCAAAATCGTCGATATGGAACCATCAGAGTATGGTATTGTTGCCCAGGAAACTGTTATTCACGTACGTCGTCGACATATATTTTAGACTGGATGGATGCTTACTTCAATATAGTGCGAAGGTGAGCCCATCAACAGAGAAGATGAGGAGAATAACTTGAACGATGTGGGCTATGACGATATCGGTGGTTGCCGAAAGCAAATGGCACAGATTCGTGAATTGGTGGAGCTTCCTCTTCGTCATCCTCAGCTTTTCAAGAGCATTGGTATCAAGCCACCGCGAGGTATCCTTATGGTACGTCCTCTGTGTTGTATCTACTACGAGATAGGTTGTCTAACTTGCAGCAGTATGGGCCGCCTGGTACTGGTAAGACTCTCATGGCACGAGCTGTTGCGAATGAGACTGGCGCATTCTTTTTCCTTATCAACGGTCCGGAGATCATGTCTAAGATGGCTGGTGAGTCTGAGAGCAACTTGCGAAAGGCATTCGATGAGGCCGAGAAGAACGCCCCATCTATCATTTTCATTGATGAAATTGATTCTATTGCACCGAAGCGCGAGAAAACAAATGGTGAAGTTGAACGGAGAGTCGTTTCGCAGCTTCTTACTCTCATGGATGGTATGAAGGCACGAGCCAATGTCGTCGTCATTGCTGCGACGAACAGACCGAATGCTATTGATCCCGCGCTTCGTCGATTCGGTCGTTTCGATCGGGAAGTCGATATAGGTATCCCCGATCCCACCGGCCGTCTTGAGATTCTCCGCATCCACACAAAGAACATGAAGCTGGCTGATGATGTTGACTTGGAGACAATCGCTGCTGAGACTCATGGTTATGTCGGTTCGGATCTGGCCTCGCTTTGCTCTGAGGCCGCCATGCAGCAAATTCGTGAGAAGATGGACTTGATCGATCTTGAAGAGGAGACCATTGACGCTGAGGTTCTTGATAGCTTGGGGGTCACAATGGACAACTTTCGATTTGCTCTTGGTGCATCCAATCCGTCGGCACTCCGGGAGACTGTTGTCCAGAGTGTCAATGTTACTTGGGACGACATCGGTGGTTTGGACAAGGTTAAGCAAGAGCTCAAGGAGACGGTGGAGTACCCGGTTCTCCACCCGGAGTCATACGCCAAGTTTGGTCTTTCACCTTCAAAGGGTGTTTTGTTCTACGGCCCGCCTGGTACCGGTAAGACGTTACTCGCCAAAGCCGTTGCTACCGAGGTTTCGGCCAATTTCATTTCGGTCAAGGGACCCGAGTTGCTGTCTATGTGGTTCGGCGAGTCTGAGTCTAACATTCGAGATATTTTTGACAAAGCCCGGGCAGCTGCACCGTGTGTCGTGTTCCTCGACGAGCTGGATTCTATTGCGAAGTCTCGTGGTGGATCAATGGGCGACGCAGGTGGTGCATCTGACCGTGTCGTAAATCAGCTTTTGACCGAGATGGATGGTATGGGAGCGAAGAAGAACGTGTTCGTGATCGGTGCGACCAACAGACCTGATCAGATTGACCCTGCGTTGCTCCGACCTGGCCGTCTTGATCAACTTATCTACGTTCCATTGCCGAGTGAGGAGTCGCGTCTCTCTATTCTTCAGGCGCAGCTCCGAAACACGCCTCTTGAGCCCGGTCTTAACTTGCGCGAGATTGCGCAGTCTACTCACGGCTTCTCTGGTGCAGACTTGTCGTATATCGTTCAGCGTGCGGCTAAGTTTGCTATCAAGGACAGCATTGAGGCAAGCGAGCAGGCCGAGAAGTCTGATGAGGATGTCGCAATGGAAGATCCTGTCCCCTACATCAACAAGGGCCACTTTGAGGAAGCGATGAAGACCGCTCGACGAAGCGTTAGCGACGCGGACTTGCGTCGCTACGAAGCATATGCCAACACGCTGCAGATGTCACGGGGAAGCTTTGGCAATTTCCGATTCAGCTCTAACGATGCCGAGGCTGCGGCCGCTGGCACGACCGGTGTTTCCGAGGGGCAGGCGGCATTTGGAGCGGATGAGGGAGACGACGATTTGTACAATTAATTGCACACTAGTAGCAGAACAGCTTTGTTGCGCATTTACGATGCGGCGTCGTTGAGATGAGTGGTTTTTGTTTGTTTATCTCTATTGTTATATTTATACAATTGTTTGTGCCAGTTAATATATATATATTTACGTGATTATTGGTCAAAGTATTATAATTATTATAGTGTGAATGATGTTACATAGAGAATTGTAGACCACCTAATTGTGTCGGACGTCAACAGGCTCGTCTCTCTGAAATGGTCCCCAGATTAGGGTATGGCGCTTGTGCAAGCCTCAAACTTGAGCGTGGTGTGGGGCGGCCAGACTAAGGCGTCCCACACCAGTTTTTTGGGATACTTCGCAGACAGACTCAAAATTCTAACCTCTTATTGTCCTAACAGTCGCCCATCGCCTCGTGTACGCCATCTGCGCCTATTTCTGTTGTATAATATATTACATATAAAAATTTAGTTTTGATTGCACTGCCGACGTGCGAGGTTTTGTGATTACGCTGTCCAAAGCGGTATTTTCAGCGGTACATCTCGGCACATATTGCAGACCGACCGACGCTCGACAACATCGACAGACGCCGTCTCGGCAGCACGACGGCAGCGATACTAATTGGTGATTCGACTAGATTACTCTAGCAGTCTTTTCGATTGGACGGAAATTCATTTACGGACGTGCCTAGACGCCATACAACAGCAAATTATACTAACATAAATGTCGACCCAATCTTCAGACGCTGCAACAGCGAGTGGAACTACGCGCAGCCGACGAACGTCCTCGGTAGGCCAATTCACACTTGGAGATAACGCATCGCCAAGCCTGAGCACGATGGTTCCGACAGACACACAGATCCGGGGTAGTCAGCACCGTCAAAAGGCGCTGTCTCAGTCTGACGGTTCCGGGACGGCCCCTTCGGCCAGAGACATAGGGAAGAAGCTCACATCGATCGAGCGCATGTGGATGGTTTACCGCGAGACTGCGTATCGGAAGACTTGGCGTATGTATTAGTCGTGCACGACCGGTGTGATTGCATGTCTAACGGGCCTGACAGTGACTCCGCTGATTTTGTTGCTGCTACCACTATTATTATTTGCGCTGTCAACGGACCAGACACCCAGCAATCCGATCTACCCATTCCTGTTCCTGTCGTACAAGATAATGCCTGTGGTGGAAGGCAGCACGATAATGTACGGCAAGGGTAAGAAAGACTTCTGCTTCGTTGCCTACTACATGCTGGTGTTCAGCTTCCTGCGGGAGTTTTCGATGCAGCAGATCCTCGAACCACTGGCCAAGCGGTGCGGCCTGACCAAGCCAGGCAAGATCAAACGGTTTATGGAACAGACTTACAGCATTATGTACTATTCGACAATGTCGCCGTGGGGCCTTGTAAGTGGTGATTTGATAGCAAATATGTAGTAGAGCAGTGAGACTAACTGGAGCAAGTACATTATGCACCACATGCCACTGTGGTATTTTGAGACGCGGCCGATGTACGAGAACTATCCGCATAAGTCGCACGAGCTCGATTTCAAACTTTACTATCTTCTGCAGGCGGCATTTTGGGCGCAGCAGTCAGTGGTGCTGTCTCTCCAACTTGAGAAGCCGCGCAAGGACTTCAAGGAGCTTGTGTTCCACCACATTGTGACGATCGCGCTTATTTTCTGCTCGTACCGATTCCACTTCACGTGGATTGGGATTGCCGTGTACATAACGATGGACGTGAGTGACTTGGCGCTGGCCACGTCGAAGACGCTGAACTACCTCAACCATCCGATGACAGGGCCATTTTTCCTGTTTTTCGTGAGTGTGTGGATCTACGCACGGCACTACCTGAACCTGCGGATCCTGTGGTCGGTAGCGACGGAGTTCCGGACGGTGGGCGACTTCACGTTGGACTGGGAGCAACAGCAATACAAGTTCTGGATCTCTCAGTACATAACGTTTGGTCTGCTGTTTGCGCTGCAGGCGGTGAACGCGTACTGGCTGTTTTTGATTCTCCGGATTGCGTACCGGCTCATATTCTTGGAGATCACAAAGGATGAGCGCAGCGATGACGAGGATGACGAGGAGCCGGAGTCGAAAGAGGTGGACGGAGCGAGTGCGGATGATAAGGTGATGAAGAAGACGAATTAGGACACAGTGGACAAAGCAATATTTGGCAACGTGTACATAGAATCCGGTTGTTGATATACCACTGCCAGCCGCGAATTCGATGTCGTAAGTATGCAGGTACAGAAAATAAATATGAGCCTTTCATGCGCACTTGCCTAAATGACGTGCATAAAACGCATTTGTAGTTACGATCAGGCCGCCAGTAAGTAGAACTTGCCAAGTATTTTGTTGTTCTGATGCATGATGCCAATAATATAATGACTGTTGCCGTTCCGGTTCATATAATCAATCTTTGTAGTAACTATTCTGATCTCAGTCGCTAACTGTCTAAGGGATGCTAAATATAGAGATAGTGGCCTTTCATTGGTTCCTTGACCTTGACGTCACATTGTGGTTACCTGTGACCTAGTTTCACCTGTCCCGTCACCCGCCCTCAGCGATGGCAGTGCTATACTTAGCATAACCGCCGGCACCTTGCCAGGTATCATCGTCTCCCACGGTCCTGTAGCATATTCTTCTGGTCCCCGTACCCCCCACACCCCTTAGCACCCAGTACAGTACTTAGCCGCGTCCCCGTGTAGGTGTCCCGCTTGTCTGTCTCAAATAATATGGGCCGCAGAAAGATCCTCATCAAGCCCCTCAAGGACGAGCGCAATCGCTCCGTCACATTCCTCAAACGCAAGGCCGGTCTCTTCAAAAAGGCTCACGAGCTCTCTGTCCTCTGCTCAGTCGATATCGCCGTCATCATCTTCGGTCACAATAAAAAGCTTTACGAGTTTACGTCCTGTGACACCAGGCAGCTCATCGATCGATACAATTACGTACGTCATATCGCGAGTCCTTGCCAGCTTCTGGCTTGATGGCTTGCTGCTTTCCTGACTAGTGTGCTAATAATGGCAGACAACACCCCATGAAAGCAAGGGTCCGGCTGATTTCCAGAAGGGATCTGAGATAACCGATGACGACAACGAGAACGAAAACGAAAACTTCTCCGAAAACGCCACACCTGATCCCCCCGAGTCCAAGCGACTCTCCTCCGTCGCCATCAACAGATCAAACACCGCGAATCAGTGTCAGCAGACTCCACATCTCAATGTCTCTCCGCCGCGAACTAAATCGGGAGCACATTCGCGGTCCCATTCCCTTACGTCTGTCGCCTCGCAGACACAAGGCGGTAACAGGAGCAGCGCCGTGCCTTCAGTAAGTGCGTCAATGCCTCACATAATACGAGAAACGACCCACATGCAGACATCGCTATCCGACAGCGCGGGAATCGCGGCCGCCACCATTTCTTCGTTCCCAGGAGACGCCATCTACACACTTCCACCTAGGCCTCAGCCGCAGCAGAATCAGCAGGTACACCTATCGCATCAGCAGGCTTATAACTTCCAATTGGGATTTCAGTTTCAGAATGGTCAGCAGTTTGTCGATGCGCGACCAAATACTGTCCCACCCCAGATGCAACAGTTTGAGTATCAAGTCGGTGCACCGACGCAAACTAGCGACATGCGCATGCCATATCGCTCGAAATCTTCCACATCGGTACCAGAAATTTCGAATGTGCCGTCGGATATGGCTAGGCGTGAGCAACCGCAAGCACCCTCACAGCGGCCCAACATGGCTATTGAGCCAACCAATGTCGGACCAAGGCAGTCCAATTCGCCGCGGGCTCAGAGCGTCGATGTGGGGCCTGTAGCGCGAAATAGCGGCGGGAACAAGCTGCCTGGAGCCTCGAACACGGCGTACCATCTTTCATCTGTCAGTCCGCCGAACTTTATTGATGGAGGCAGCTTGTCATCGGCTTCAGCTAGCGGCTCAAATATGCGTCCCAAGCTGAAGCTACGAATTCCACCCGACGAGACTGCTCCTGCACCGAACTCGCATGCGCAAAAGGCACATAATACAACGGCGCCGTCGACTGATCCATCAACTGCGGTCTCATCCTCCCCGGCAGCACAAGACAACAACTCAGCACCACCGCTATCTGCTGTGAAAGATGTGTCGTCACCGGTGGTCCTTCTGCCACCGCCGTCACCTTCCACGTATCTGAATGCGAACAGCCTTGGTGGCCCCGGGAACCCATTTGCTCGGCCATCACTTAGTAGTGCAGGTGCATCCGGTCCTTCGCATACATTCCCGCCAGCGACATCTGGTGCTGCGAATGCCAACGTTGTTAATGTGACTAGCATGCCGAATGCACGAGAGCAAACACCAATTTCGGCTCTTCCGTCGCGGTATGTGTCGGATTTACTGCCATCGCCTTCGACATTGTACACCCCAGCGGATTGGGGTCTACAGTTCAGCGCGAAGAATGGAATGCTAGGCCAGGACCTACTACCAAGTCCGCTGCAATTTCACACGCCAGTTGTCTCATCAGCGGCACAGTCGTTTAATCGCGATCGCAGCGGTCTCGGCGAGCGCGAGACGGATGGGTCCGGTTTGAAAAGGAGGGGATGGAGTGACGAAGACGACGCCGAAGGTTCAGAAGAAAAGCGAATTAAAACTTAGCATTATTCAACAGTCTATTACTGTTTGGTTTATGTCAGCGCCATTTCTGCAGCATGTTGGGATTTGTTTTGGATACGGTGCCGTGTAATGTGTGACAGGCCCTATTTTGTTTGTCCGTTCTTTTTCTTGTTGGTATGTGTTATATTTAATTTTGACGGCGTTTCGCGATTTGTTTACCGGTTTGATCAAAATTGGATTTCGAGGATTCTGTAAATAATAGATACAATATATGCTACAATAATGTGGTACAACAGTAAGTCTGACAGCGAATATTCTATCAGCTCAGACTCCAAAATTAAACCCGACTGCTATGTTCAAATCGAATAAGTAGGTATGATATTACATTCAATTATCTATGATCTCATCTTCGACCGCCTCAAGCTTTTTTACGCGCCGGACTAGATCCACTACATGATAATCATCTTCTTCGCCGTCGCGACCATGCAGATCCACGAGCGCATCGCCCAGTTTATATAAATACTCTTTATTGTAGCCCGACGGACCTTTGGATGTGAGAATGAGCTTGGCGAGACCGTCTAGATCGGCCTCGACACCAGCAAATGCATCGTTGTCTGGCGTGCCGATATATACGATCGTTGAAATGGTCGATAAAGGGGATGAAGCTGATTTGGACGGAGAGAAGGGGACAAGGTGCACCGTGTAGCCGTTTTGCTCTCTTAGATCCAATACTGCAGAGACATGACGCACTCTTTCAGGGATGATCTTATACGCGACGCCTATTGAAAATCTTCGTTAGTGTGTTATACGTCAGATATATTATCGAAAAGATGACACACCCCACGTGCGACTGTCTGGTCGTTCAAACTTGGCATGTGGATCATCCAGCGTCTCCCAGTACTCGCGCTCAATAAGGGTCACAACCCGACCAGGAGCAGTCGGCGTTCCGCGGTGATCGTGTGACTTTTGCCAAAACCTGCGGATGTATCCAGATATGTATCCCGGAACTGACATCTCGACATCTGGTGGCGGCTTGAAGATGAGTGAGCCGTAGCCAAATATCCAGAAGTTGTTGTGTGCGATCTCTTTCACTGGTTCTGTAAGGGAGCGCACACCTACATTCGGAAGCAGAAATGGCGTTGACGATGGTGATGGCGTGGAGAATGCAGAAGAATCCATTGTATTTTGCTACTGGCTTCCTATCTATTGATAATTGCGAAATATAAGGGATAAGTTAGCAATATCTACATAGACAAGTTTCGCCTGACTAAACAGGCTAGGAGTAATCGATTCGTCGGTATCACCGGTACGCTTTTCAAGAAGACCGTACTTTTATCCTCCGGGATTCCTAATCTTACAGCGTGTTCGTGGTGGTGTACCTAAGCGAGCTGTTCCTTCAGTTGATTTCGCACGCGAATCCGCTGCGGCTGTCACTTTTTGTTAGTGCAACCGCCAAGCCGAAATCCCAAGGTTGTGGCCATAAGTCGAGCAGTCTTCGTATTTATATGTCACGCTTTGACTAAATAATGACTAAACGCAGACAATATCATTTGAGTCGTGACAAAATCAACGTACATGGAATATAGCTTCTGGTCTGCAATGCTAGTTGGAGGAAGTGCACTTGCCCTTTATGCCATATTAGGATGTGTAATTAACTAAAGTCGGCAGCAACGTCCAGCCGACTCGCGGATTGTATCTACTGTGATTTTCTGATCCACAGTAAACAACTTGTTATTACATAATTAAAAATTACGTCAGCGGAACACATGGCCATCAATAAATCATGGTCAACAGCATAAATCTTGCATCTACTCTGGCAACCGATTTAATCACAGTAAAACCAGAAGTTCGGAGTACATAAGTGAAACGGCGTAATACTCACTATCCTAGTGCACATTACACAAGTCTATATCATCTCAAGGTTATTAATGATCAGTCTCCAAATATTGAAACCAAAGCATGCGAATACGCCGTATATGTAAAACCTAACCAAAATGAAAAGCCAAACCATCCATCCGAATCATTCGTATGAAATCATAAAAGTTTTATTTTCGAACCCAAATAACGGGACCCTCAACGGCCCGTTCTATATCATCATCGAAGCCGTCATGCCATCGTCCGACAACCGCTTTACTTCCTGGTAGCATGACTGCGCGATGGACCCATCTCTGCTCTTCAAAGATGTCCCTGTCCACCTCAAACTCCAACTGACGCATGTTAAACACCGCCCAGCCCCTCACACCCATTATTGGCTCTTCGATGGGCGTGATTTCAACGACTGACCGTCGTCGCTCCGTAATTCCAGTTAGCTGGTGCGATGTCCCAGTAGCCCGCAGTGATATTGGCCCGCATATTTCGTCCGGCACGTCGAGATGCCAATCAACAATGTCCCCGATAATTGACCGCCGTGTCTCTGAACTTAGAGGAGCCGACCTGAATAGTTCAAAATCCCAATAATTGAAGAAAGCGTAGGCTCCGAGAAAAATCCTGTTGTCGTCCGAAACTGGTTCGCCATCTGTCTCTGTCTCCCAAGCTGACTCCTCGTCATCCCTCTTGCCCGACACAGCCGAACCATCCTCCATCTGCGGCATGTCATCATTATCAGTAACCGTGATGTCCGGTGACATACTCGTACTTGCACCACCACCATCATCATCATCATCATCTTTGGCATCCAACAGAGCCAGTTCGTTGTCTTTGATGACAAGCGTTGTCGCTCTGTTATACTTAAGTTGTCCAGTTCTTCTCCGAGGTCGATAGATCTGCCGCAATGTTTCCAGTGCATCCATGCCCTTGTAAAACTCTCCGAGCCCACTCTGAACATTCATCATTTGCCAAAACGTCACAAGTGCAGCAATAACGTGCACCTGAGGCACACCATTGACAGGATCGAATAGTGGGTGACGTGGCGAATCGTATACTATGCGATAGACTGGATCTAGCGGTCTAGGGGAGATTCCAGGAAATCCCAGTGCCGGAATAAGGACAGATTTAATAAGATTGAACATATACAAGTTCTTCTCACTTGGTGCTAATGACAGTGGCATGCGGAACAAGAACTCTTCAATGGCAGTAGAAGTCTTAAGCAAAGGATAATTTCTATTGTTGTGGTCTGCCAGAATAGATACTGCATATTCCATATCGTCGAGTACAAAGTGCTTATGTCGCAGGAACCTGATCCGGCCCTGGTATTGGCTCCGATAATCGTACTTAGCGTCGAGTTCCTTCATCCGCAGTGGATCCGTCACCAAGATTTGTTGGCCATTCTCATGGTCAACTTCAAAAAACACAGCGGGATCAAACGCGAGATGGAATCGTGTCCGCCAAAAATATTTATTGGAACTTAGTTGATGATGGATGTCTCGTGACGTAGCTAACAGAAAACACAGCGCACGGTCCGGCAAGTAATTTGCAATCGTTTGTAGGATCTCCGTAGGCATTGCGGCCAAGTCGCTATTGTAAGTTCCATGCGCGCTGTGATCTGAACCTCCGGTCGAAATAGCCAGCTCTTGCACTATACAGTCTGTCTTACTGTCTCTACGATGCAGTTGATGCACCATCCAGCTTGCTCCAACGTTCTGAGTACTGCAACAGTCGAGATGAGTTGGGGAGATGCTGCCCAATATCGCCGCAGAGTACACGTCAGATCGTCTAGCAGATTGGAAGACGGCTGATCTTGTAGAATGGTATATGGAGGGAAGACTTAACTAGCTGCTGAGAAGACCCGGAGTAGGGAACTCGTATGGATTAGGAAGTACTGTTGTGGTCTTCAATCGAAGACGGCGAGAATGACTTCTGTGGTCTTCAATCGAAGACGGCGAGAATGACTTCTCGACCCTCGTACTTGCTGCTTCTGCCGCGGCAGGACGTAAGGCTTATCGCGACTTACCCGGCTGGTAAAGCACCTCCAGTGCGGCGCACTTGCTAGTGACATCTACATAACGTCCCGACTTTATGTCACCCGACAAATAATATGTGAGTATGATCAAAGATGTAAGTTAATCGTAATCAGGAATACCCAGACTCAGCTGCTCCTGTCATTAGGGCTGTTTACGGATGGCGGATATGGCGGATTGTATCCGCCAAAATATCCGCCTCGAATAATTATCCGTCATACTTAGGTAGGCGGATAGGAATGTCGAATACATTTCCGCCATGTCCCAAGTAATTGTAATTAGCTAATTATGTATTATGTAAGTACGAGATGGGAGTTGCGCTTAAAATTTCCACAGCTTGGAAGATCCACAATATCGATATCTAGGACTACGTTGCTGAGCGTACAGGGTCATCGCTGTATATTTATTGTTCTCTTTACACTGTCAACAGTTATATCAAACTATTCTCCATACATATTATCCATCGGCATTAAGATCCTCATTGTTTCTCCGTTTGATGAGTGTCTACGAACACCCAATAGGTCTCGGCCCGAGTTGAACAGCCTTTCCACGCAGACTTCTGACGCGGGAATAGCAAGATAACCTCTTGCTGCCTTGGCCATTTGTGGATATTCATCTTTATGCTTCGTATCACTTACAATGACTCGCTGTGTGTCCAAATATCGATCTATATCAGAACTTTAGGCTGTTCCATAGTTTATAGTGGCATTAACGCCTAACTGTACTGTCAAGTTCGGAATAACGCAAAATATTCGGCACTAAACTTGGAAAGGCAATTTTCTAACCTAGTTTGGCTAGCGTAAAGTTAGTAGATTTATTCGATCATGGCGGTCTCAAGGCGGATTTATTTGACAAAATGGCGGATGACGGATGACGGATGACGGATGACGGATGACGGATGTAAAGGATGTAAATCCGCCAAGTTCGGATGGCGGATGGCAGATAGACCCAGAATTGGCGGATATCCCGCATTCGAACCAGCCCTACAGTCCTGCGCTCTACGACTTATTGTTATACGAATAGCTCGTTATTTCGTTATTAGACGACACGCACACAATGTGTTGCGGTCTGCATGTGGCATATATCGCTCGGAATGACTGAGCTGGTGACTTAACTGGGAAAGTCTTTCTGAATGGTTGCTGCCGTATTGAAGGTATGGACGCCGGGTCTTAGGTCTAATTATAATGGTTTAAACTAACTTTGCTTTCTTACGAACGAATCGTCGGCTCGACTGGCAAACTGGTGAACTGAACAGACTGAACGAAATTTTGGTTTCTTGCTGGATGAATTTTATGCCAGCTGTTAACAGTTCGACGCTGAGTACTGAGCCGCGCGTACTTCAGATTATGGGGTTTGTACCGCTTGATGACATAGAGGGTGCGGCTTAACCTTTGCTCTATAATATTTTGTGCCACCTAAGTCCCATTGTTTTAAAAGAAAAGCAACTTTCAATGACCGTACATAGAATATTTTTCTCGTAATTGGCAGCGCCGGCGCGGCTGGCGACGCTGAGGTTATCACCGAAGCCAAGCCTTCTCTTCGGTCTTTGACCGCGACCCCATCCATGGCTAGCGTGCACTCTGCTCAGTAAAGTACTTTAGCAT